>NW_019211454.1:52092956-52244100 GCF_002443255.2 Varroa destructor | reverse complement strand
TATATATAATGCGTAAAAAACAGTGTTAGGTAGCGGTATCCAAAGCTGAAGGTTCTAATTTAGGCATGCGTCATTGTGCATATTCGTTGTTCCGCCCTCTTCTCTACCTGCTATTAGACAAACGATAGAAGCCCAACTCGATTCATCTGTGGGCATGGATCGCCAGTAGCACCGGCTCGCTTCATCATTAGGCGCAGCTTGCACTCTACTTTTTTTTATCCTTACTTAATTAATCTGCCGTGGACATTTGCTGCTCAAAGGTGTGTTCCAGTTAAACATGAAAGATTCCCTCAGTCGCTCGAGGATGCGGACTTGGCTCATGGCGTCCAGAAAATACACAGTGGCGTACAGACCGGCAAATACTGGCTGGTCATTTTAGCACAGAAATACCCGGATGATCTTTCTGGCACCTCTGTAGAGACGATAAGGGAAAAAGATTTAAATATAACTAAACCCAATCCATGCAGAAAGAGATAGACGTAAAAAAAAATGCATACATGTTGACTTAAAGATGACTTTCTATTTCCTGCGAACGGCAAACAAATGTTCTACCACTGATCAATCGTATAGAACGGTTGGCTTTCGAAATGATTGTAAACACGCGGTAAACATGGGTTCACACGACCGACCAGGAGATATTTATGCATTTAGTCGCATATTGTAGCTTTCCTTGACTTGGTTTAATACGAATGCACAATACCGAAACACTGAGCAAACACGTCTCCTGGTAGCTCGGGACAACAGTGATACCTTTAATTTTATATATAATTCAACCTTCTTTATAACTTGCAACAACGATATTCTGGATTTGTTCCTAGTTGAGGCTAAGCAGCAACGATTTTATTTAAGTACTTAATTAGAAGTAACTAACTACTGCAACCATAATTAGCCCATCGCTCATCAAACAGATTTTTAAGAGATTGATTATTATATACAATTCTTATCATGTATTTTCATTCACCGATGGGCGGGATGCTTTGCGCGACAGTTTGAAGCTGAAAGGCTTCAAGCAAAACGTAAGCCGAGCGAGAATAAACGTTTCTTTTTTTCTCTTCTTGTTGTCATAAAATTACATGCATTGTGGTTCTCCATTTTTTTCACAATAATTTACAATGTTCCTGATCCGAAATACATTTACGTCCGGTACCGTTAAGCTGAACCCCAACACAAAACGAATTGTTTGTATGGCCCGTTTCGAAGACAGAAATCTCATGTGTCTTTAGGTTTAATAGGCGAATACGTCATAACCTTAACACTCTTGGAACTTCGGCTTCTTGGAAACGCTGGCGTTCGTGTGATTGGCCAAATATCTCGCTAAGTGATATTCCGGTAAAGTAGTAAAGCAAATAATTTCACAGCTTCAAAGACTGGGCCTGCTAAAGAAACATGCATTTAAGAGAAAACTGCCATGAAATCTCGGGTAAGAGCAGTTCAAACAGGACTGTAACATTATAATACCACAGCCGCAACTGTTCTACATTTGGTTGTGGCCTCGGCTGTTGTAATAAACATTTGTAAACCATTATCTTCACTTCATTGACAGTAATGAAGGCTGCAAGATCAGGCTCAGCAATGACCGACTATCTCATCCTTATTGGGAATCTATTTTAAAGCGAATACTGTTGTTTGTATCCAAAATGCATATACATATATATGACAATACTTGCCGCCAACAATTTAGCTGGTGAATATATACCTGCTGACATTTCTCAAATCTTATTCGAGAAGCTTTGCTGAACGTCCGATGGCCGACGATTTATGTTTAGTTCGCACCATCAATCCGCTTTAATACCGCTCCTTCGAGCTAGTCATTTTGTCCTTGTTGGTCATCAGCTTAAGCAACCTAAGCGACAATGTGAATGTTTAATTCCGCAAAATTTATTATTTAAATTAGTAATTAGAAAAAAAAGATCGCATGATTTTTAAGCATCCCTAACTCAGGCTTATAATGCTTAAAAAAAAAGCAAACATTCCTATCGAAGTAAAATTATACTAAAGGTTTAACACCGTTAAAAGCTTGTAATTACGAGATCGTTTACTTAACTCCAATTATGAATAGATTTGAGCGCTCGTAGCGTAGTTTGAATCCAACGCCGCCTAGCGCCCTCACTATGCACAGTTAGCAGCAGAACTCTCTGGGAAATGTAACATGGTTCGAACGAACTAGGTAGAACTAGACGTATGAAGTGAAGAAAAGATTTTCAATTAGGCAGATCTCCCAGTTACTCTAAGACAACGTTGCTCACCATGAACATATAGTGTTGATTCGACTAGCTGAATGTATCCCGTGATAGGCGACTGATCTGAGCGTTCGACCTCTCGGATTGATTCTTCCCTAAACGAATTTAGTTTCAGCCTGTCGTATGGCTAAACAAGTGCTCCGTCTGTATGGCTACGGCAGGATCCGGAAATTAATACGATCATTATCATCAGTATTTGTTGATACTTTATCAAACAAAAACAGGAAGCCTACGTAATGCCACGGTAACATAATCATTGGGCTGTGCCATTGTTTTTAACTAATAACCGAAAATTTACCATCTATTAAAGTGAAATTCAGTTGAATTGAACTTAAAAATACGATTTGAACGAGACCCCTTACTTTGAGCATCTAGGACCAATTGTATTAGATTTTTACAACTGTAGAAGTTGCGTAACTATGACTTGATGTAGCTACACAGCAAGATCCTGTACAAAATACGTCATTTCGAGCTCAAGAAGTTTAGACGACAAAAAATCACTTATATTTTCCCCAAATCTTTTACGTATACCCTAATCGATATCACAGCTGAAACACGCAAGGCTTTAGTGAGTAATTTGGAGTTAAGGAAAGGTTTAAATCGGCTTTTTACCCACGAGACAGGTCGGTCTTCTTTGATTTTGTGGAGTCCCCTTTTTGCTCTCGTGTGCTCCAGTAGATAGCTGCTCCATAACAACAAATAATAAACCCTCAAAGGGCACTCAACGTCACCATCTGCGTTAAAAACCCAGAAAAATTTATCTATAGTCTACAGTAGTCATTTTGAGCGCCTCTGCTCCTATCTCGAAAACGAGCTCCTATGTTTGTCCTTCCTAGATTTCTCCTGAAACTTCAAGCCTTACCTGTTTTCGAAGACTATCGCTCTATACATTTGTATATATGTGCAGTCTTGAAGACTTGAACGCCACCGATGGTGCGTGCATCCCCTAATATACCATATATACATTTAGCATTATGAGCAGTCTATCTGCATGTGACATTATAACAGTAGAGTGATACCGTCGTACTTTCGATTCTGCATATAATTTCTGTAGGAACGAATCTGAGCTTCTTTTTAAAAAGCATAAGAGTATGTATTTATGATAGACGCTCATCGTCTTGAACAGAATAGAATACGACTGCATCGCGTAAATTCCAATGTACAGGACCTTCTATAGATATTATAGGAATACGCATAGGCGCGTTTACTGCGGCTGTACGTACGAGCTGTGTGGAGCTGCTGTCTCATTGTTCAATTTAATTCTAGCTTTGTTGACAGAATAAGTTCAGGGCTCTTCTTTCTACGAGGATCTAACGACCAATACTTGTTCGTGCGGCTAACTAGTCCCGCCCACTTTAGTGGACATAATTGTTCCTTCGAGTTATCGCAGGACGACTCGGCTGCTTGCCAATTGCAACAGTAACGTCAGCGGCAGCCGCAACTCCAGTCAGAAGCTTACTGAAAGCAGTGTTCAACCAGGAGGAATGCGTAAGGATCACAGCTTCTTACTCTTCCCTACCAATATGGTGTCTAAGGGGGCAGTAACAGAAGCAGGTATATCACTAGTACGAAACATAGGATACTAGAAACTGGAGCTGGAATGAGGGGCCGTCGGGGGGCCGTACAAATTCGTTTAGTGTTATCGACAGCCACTTGTTGGGAAAAAGGTTTCGCGCCGTCGAATGAACTCAGCCCGCTAGCACAGTGGACAAATAGACAGTCAAGCAGGCGGGTGGGGCTCAAGGAGTACGCTCCTTGCTGACGGAAGAAGAGCTAGTAGGAGCGGCACCTTCACCACTAGCCGTCCGCATCCGCCGTCGGTACCTCTAGTTCGGTTCAAGGATTTGGGGGTTCCCGCAACGGGAACAGAGGCGGCGATGATTTGAAGTGGCGGGAGTGGCAGTGTCGGCTCAGTGAAAAGCCCTGCTTTCGCCAGATGTGCTTCGTCAGGAATAGAGGGTTAGAGTGGGAAAGAAAAAAATACCATGGGCGAGGGTAAGCAGACGCGAATTAGTGAAAAATAGTTAAAGGAAAATGAGTTGGAGATGAGGCTAAATGGAGGAAACAACACCGAGTGGGTAGCATCGAGGATGAAGAAAACGTTCGATTAGCCAAAGGAGTGGCCGGCTGACTGGGTTGCTGGCTTTCTAGTTAGAGAAAAATATGGCAGCAGCAGTAAGGCATATGGGAAAAAACGGGCCTTAGGCCTTTCGCACTTGAGGTCATCCGTCCAAGGTGGTGCGGGCTGGCTGAAGGAAGCGAGCTAAAAAATCACTAGTTAAACGCCAACGCGAAGCTATCAAATGCTGTGCGGGCTTTGCATCGGAGTCTGGGCATTTGAAAATGATACCGTTGAAGTAAATAGAAGAAGGCTAACATCATAAGACACCCATTGATTGGCACCCTTTTCCACTCGGATGTGTCCATGCATGCGTATTGTACAGTACGTAAGTAGCTGCCATTACTGATGATAGGTCGATACACGGCTTCTGTGTCTAAATGGTTATTGGAGCGGCAGTGAAGGCGACGGAAATAGAAGTGCATTATAGCCCTCCTATATATACATTAATCTAACTAACGGTGTGATCAGATCGCCTCCAATTTGAACAACTCAGCAACGTGGTAAGTCTCACTGAGAAGCAAAGAGATAAACGAATTCCACAGCCAAAAAAACGCGTCTATTGATACATGTTTGAAGAGCACAGCTTTCTATGAGACGAATCGGACTGTACGCCCATCGTTCAGGGCTTTTGGCAGGAAATCACACTGATGGAATCTGATAGAGAGAGAGAGAGAGAGAGAGAGAGAGAGAGAGAGAGAGAATAGGCCCAGTGGAAGCGTCTAGTAAGCACGCTTTTACTGTTCACGCAATATGTGCAATAGGTGTCACATGGAAATCTGTAAAATCAATAGTTTTGAACCTTTCCACATCGGTCCTTTCATAATGATGCTAGAAACCGATCAGAAGCAAACGCTGAGGCAAGACGCATTTAGTAGCGCTGAAGTGTTGGCTAACTGCTATGGTCCTTTATGGCGTAGATTATTACAGGCAACGTTACTGCAATTTATGGTAGAGCTTTACCTTATCCTGTAGCAGTGTTATATTTAAACTAATACCTTTGATGCCTAGCCAGAATCTGCTTAATGCCTAAGTCATTTCGATCACCGCCTAGTTGCGTACATGTTAGCGGAGCTATGTGCGTAAATAAGACTCGCAAACAGGTGTCGAACCTCGTAAGGTTCGTTTTATACGTAACTATATATATATACATAGTTAGAAGAAAAAATTAGGAGTATCCTGCAGACTACAGGGGTTTCTTGCGGATTTAGCACAACCATGCGAACCATTACTATAATCAACTGGGTCTGTTATATTAGGTGATCAAGTTCTACCTGCGAATAAGCCATCTGGATTGTTTACATAGAACAAAATCAATCAATGTGCCCATTTATCGTGACCCAAGTGTTACTTCCTGTTAGAGAAATGATTAGAAAATGTTTCATTTAGCACCCCCTGTCAGGTGTGATAGCTAATGCTTCGCCTACAGTTTAAAGTACGTATAATTGCTTGCGTAAAATGTACGCAACGACCCCCTCCAAGCTACCGTTAGCCTAACTATCTGAATGAAAGACTGTTTAAAACTATGCCGATGTTTGCTATGGAAGGATGGCTTTAATAAACACTTCCTGATGAAAGATTGCATATCACGAAGTCCAGCACGTGATCTTTTCAAGTTTCTTTTAAGGCGAAAGGCTAAACATATGGTCTCGCCTAGTAACAATGAACCCTTTATTTTCTGACGATTCACGAACGCCTGCTGCTAGAGCCGTAATGACATTTCATGAAGGTTATCACCGATGGCAAATAGATATGTTGTGTACAGCAAGTAGGTTCGTTTACTTCGTATATGTCGTTAATCTAGTAGAAACATTTTCCATAATTCATAATCCAGTACGCTAGTATCCAATAAGGATATCTTTGAGTCTACAAAGCACACGTCCCTAGGGGACTCTCTTATATGCGTATTTGTAACGCGTACGAGTTTTTCTGTAGCCTTGACGTATGGAAATTGCAAATTCATATGAGCAAGTTTAGTATTAATTCATTAAATATTAATACGCACCAATATTTTTTCGAGCGTGGTGTGCGTCCAGCGTTTCCTGGCTCAAACGAAGCGTAACCAGGATTCTTATATACAAGAAGGATTTACCATCGTGCTAGTAAACTTAAGTTTATACTAAACATAAGTTTATGTATTTTAGATTATTATTATTAAATGAACGAGAAACTTGGAACTTGAGCGTTTGATGCGTGCTGCCTGTAACAAAATAGTGCCTTAAACGGTGTTTGAGTGCTAATCTAAGTATATAGAACCTGTATAGTTGAACATCCTAGCTGGGATACGACCTGCAAAGGTTACTTGAGTCTCATAGGGAAGTTATTCGGACCAGCATATTCGTTCGAAATATAAAAGCAATATGTCAAAGGTAAACAGCCGCGCCGTATTTAGGCAGGTTCGCTGAACGCCTCTTCTACGTAGAAGAAAGCCTATTGAGCTTTACAACAAAGATGGCCTTGCGGCATGTGGAAAATGCAAGCGAAATTCCGTTTGTTGCATCCGTGACTAGTGGAACCCTGTTGTATAAGATTTAAACTTCTTCACCGAGCCACGGAGGGTCGCACTGATCCAACCAGAACGACGTTACAATACCGTAAATAATCAGGTTAACGAATATTTTGCATGCGTTGTATTCCACATACGCGAATATATATGAAAGGTGCCAACCAAAGCGAAGGACTACCTGGGCTTAGGTGAGAAAACCTTCCCTTTACGTGCAGTTGATGATTATCATATCGACAGTTTTTCTAGATGTGACTTGAAGATAATGCCTGGCTTCTTATAGCAAAGACAGATAGATATTCGTTATATAACATATAGGTAAAAAAAAAACAATAATTTACACTGGGATTACACACTTGTAGAAGCGTTTTAAATATAGGTGTCTATATGGTGCTATATATGATGGAAATCTATATTGGTCTAGCTTGTTAGAGCTGCTGGTTATTTTTGTCTTGAAGTTGCGTCGATTCGCAAACGGATTTTCAAGCAGAGAACGTCTACGTGTAGACTGGTGAGTTACACAAAGTGCCCTAAGGACCCAGGATGCTTGGGTGTAGCCATATATACTGCGTAGGAACTAAGAAGCATGCGCCCATGTGCAGCGCAACCTATTAGACAGCTTCTGTCATAAGTAACCATCGAAGAATTTCAATAATATAATAGGAACATAAATATCTTCTTTGTGCTATAGCGCACAGCCGAACGACGTTTAACGTAACACTGCATGCACACAGCGGTTTTCCGAAATGGTCTCCAATAGGAAGCCACCACCGAGAATAACAGTACGTGTAAACACAAAAATTCCGACCAACTGTTGGCTGTCACAAGTACAAATACCACTAAGGACAATCAAGATCTGGATAAAAGGGATATTCAAATAAGCATCAACCGTAGCAGCAGTGCGACAAACAACCACCACGAGTGGGGATATTCAGCATACATCATATGTAAATGTTAGAGGTCGAGAAGGCGTACCAAGAAGTATTGAGCAGCTTGGGGCCATCGTAAGTGGCTACTTCATAGGATACGTGCGAGACAGAAATGAAGTTTGTAAACCTCATATAGTGTAGCAGGTATGAAGAAAAGAAAAAGCAAGTTAAGGTAACGGATATCGGCGGTGACGGCTCGATCATCGAACACTGAGAAGAGCCAATCGATGGCAAACGGACATACGGAAGTGCCTTGTCTAACTTCACGTTTCCGTGCTTTTCAATGTTAGCAACGTTTGTGGTCATTTCTGACATCATGAACAGGTAATTAAGAAAGACTAACTCACAGATCAGGAACCCAGCGTCCATAAGCTGGCTGCTTTATGACTCGATCAGTGCCGACTGACGCCCTGAACAAATCCGCCGAAGTTCCTTGAGTGTCTCACCAAATTAAGCCGAAGCGCACCCACTCAGGTACTGCAGTAGCAGTAACTGTAAAACTAGCAGGCACAATACTTCGAAGCCTTAAATTAATCTTCTCTGATGTTACAAATTATCTTTACCCTCTTTGCGCTAGACAGCCGCTTCTCATGCTTGTTTACCGATCCTGCTAGATAAGAACGAGCGGCCGGGATGGCAATAAAAGGGGGAAAACGAGGAGGGGAAAGCGAAAGGAAGGCGGATTCCGGAGAACGCGGTCCGAATACAAATGTGAGCTCCATAGGCGAAAAAAGCTAAACGGGTTCTTAAGGTAGACTGCTTGATTTGTTTGTGCGCCCTTTTTTTTTTGTACAGACCACTGCGGTTATCACTGCGGTTTACGCTGGTCGTCAGTGCTGTTCGTATAGTCCTTTAAGCCCGCCGTCATTACCAGCCTGTTATCGACGAACAGTTGAATCTCGGAAGCATTCATCCTGCTCTTTCGATCTCTGCTTTCTTTCTTCTAACATAAGTGCTTGGTCTGGCGCAAGTCGGTGTTGTCAACTCTGTTCACGTCGTTGTCGTATGCGCCCCCATTGCCCCGCCTTCCCTTTATCATTCTCGTCCACAGGCTTCTAGTCGCCCCGGAACGTCTGCCCCGTGTAACAGACCACGGATCGTTGTTGTCTCGATCCTTCGAGCTTCCTGTGAGCCTCCAAGCCATCGCCACCCCTTGCTCTATTCGTTCCTCTTTACTGTTGCCCCACTTTGGCCCAACTGCCGTTCCGTCTCACTCGTGTTGCCTCATCTAAGCGATCTACTCTGCTCTCTCTTTCTTCGCCTTCGCCCCCGTCACCGCCACCATCACTACCTGCAGCAGAGCGGCTGCTATTGCTGCTCGGTCGACGACAACACCGGCGGTGGTGCCGGCGGCGACTGTTTGTTCGTTCCTTTCGTGTCCTTCCGCTGAGGCTTGTCGTTGAAATCTCGGAGGGAACCGCTTATCAGGTGGTGTTTTCCGTGGGATCCTCCCATTCTAGCGCGCAGACAGTGTGACTGTAGGGCTCTCCTCGACTGCCCTGATGAAGCACACATCAGTCGTTTTGGTATCGCTATATGGTGTGTGTATGTGACTGCCGTAGGAAGCTCTTCGTAAGTATCGGTGATTTTGCGGGCGTTCTGTGTGCGACTTTATATGACTAGCACCCAGATTCAGCCTGTAAGATCTATGCTGTCTTTGTGATCCAAGGCAGGCTGGTAGCGTTCATGAAGTGTGTGTATAATACAAGGCCCTCACTCCCGTTATCTCTCTTTACGCCTATTCTAGCAACTTTTTGCTGGCAGCATGACCTTCGGTTGACTGGCCAATTTTGCTCATTCAGATGATAGCCAAAATTACTTCATATTAACCTGCAAATGGGACCGAAACCGAGGTAGGCGCGTGCATATATTCTATGTGCTTGCCACACTCGGCCCATTCCGGTATACTATAGCTTGCATATATCAAGCATAGATAAAGAAAAGCACAGGAATGGGGAGATTTCTTGACATCGCGCTAGCCGTAGTACACGCATACTATAGGCGAAACATATCACTACGAGGGTAAAGGTAACATTTTTTTCTGCACTCTCAGTTAGTTAATGGAGCTGCGCACTCCAGGAAGGATATCTACAGCACCCGTTCTTTAAAAGCATTGACCATTTCATCGGAAAATTGGCTAGAGTATGACTAGGCAGAACTTGCTAGTGTAGCCTAATAAAGTCGTTAGTGCATATCCCTGCAAGAGTGAATGAGCTTATGGGTTTTATGATCGAAACAGGAGGACAACGCTTGTCGATACTATATAAGTGTAGCATTAGTTACTGCTAGACTCAGTTATGAGTCTAGCAGTAACTTAGAAATTTAACTTAGAAAAAGTAGAAATTCAAAATCAAAAATGTACGAACCTACTAATAAGATATCTTTTTCTATTCTATTAATGTGTGAACGCTACCGCACGTAAGCTGATTTATTAATCATTTTGAGTTACATATATATGTTTTTTTTTATTTCTTCTCATGCCTTTGACAACTTGGAAAAATATCCTAACGAAGACCGCTCGAATGCCCTGCAAAAATTAGGGGGATATGTGGTTTACGTGCAATAAAAAGGCCTAAGTCCTTTACATTCTATCCAATTTCCGAAAACTACAAATACCGTAGCTGTTGTCCGGTAATAACACACTCTCTCTCGACCTTTTGGCCTAATCCTAAACAATAATTCCAATATGTTGGGGTATGTTGTTCACAGAACTAAGTTGCAGAAGTCTCGTCCGATTGAAATTGAGTATTAATCTGTGTCATAACTAACTAGCAGATCAGCATCGGCACATCAGGCAACTGTACTAGGTCCTTCCGGAACAAGAAGAGGGGAGCACAGCGTACGTCGCAATAACACCACATTCATTTTTTGTCGTTGCCCCATCATTATGCCACCTTCTTTATGTCCTACTTTTTTCTATGGATTCTTGCGTTATAGCGTGTATTTACAGCGTGTAAAATACGTTTCGTAAACGGCGGTTACAGGTATATCTATCATAAACGAAGCCATCGTAGCTTGGTACCACAGACATAACAAGCGCTTCAGTTCCTAATACGACGTACCAAAGAGTGTACCACATTTCAATTAGTACAGGAATAACAGTTACGTATGTACATGCGACGTGAATTTTTGTCATAGTTCGACCATCATCCGAAATAATCAGAGAGAATTCAATTGGTTAGCCGTATTTTGCAGTAGATGTGGCTTCAGGAAAATAGTAAACCACTGTCTCTTTCAACATAATCCTACTTTTCACAGTAGCCAATGGATAACTTTGGCTCGAAGAGTTCTTGGCTAGTTATGCGTGTATGTAGAGGAAACTCGTGCTAAATAGCAAGAAACATGGGAGTCGGCGGCACATACAAATAGTAATTATAGTCAGCATCAATCTTGAAAGCACAGAACTGTAAAAAAGGTCGAAAAAGTGAAAACCTAAAATCACCGTCATTGCGTCTGTTACGTGATTAAAGCCCACACATTTTATCCATTTAATTGTATTCACAGGCGCTGTTAGTTTCAGCTTACAAAAAAAACTCATTTTATCTGCCTTAAAGGTTAATGGAAGTGCGCAAGGTAGTTTAATAATATTTGTAGTTGAAACACGTATTATCGCGTGGCAAAATGTCGTGCATTTTCCTTTCAGGGTGTTTCGACGTACTCAGCAACTCTGAAACTTCGACCTCATTTAGGGCTTCAAAAGTAGTCCGATTCTTATTATTTAATTGAGTTTATTGACTGTACAAAGCATGGCCTTCACTTGAATTTGAGACAAATGTTTTTGAACCACTACGCACGATCTCTATTCATACGGAGATGAAAGTTATGAGGGAACGCTCTATAAAAATCGACCTTTCGACTTGGACATATGCCCGGTGCTCCCGTACGTGTCTATAAGTGCATTAGCATGTGTAGGCTCACGATTTCCAGGTGATACTTATTCGTCCTTGTAGGACTCAGACTTCCTGCATACCACGTCGAGTTTATACATTTAAAGTAGGCGCAGTTCCTAACCTGTTACTTAAGACAATTGAAAAAACCTGTGTATGGATATTATCGATTGAAAGTTTCGTCGTGAACAACGTTTGCAGCCACGAAAGGATACAAATGACATCTCTGATCCATTTTTGATGTCATGTGTTTCCAAAACTATCTGAAATGGCTATCTCAGGGGGTCAAATGGGGGATATGTTCTTTGTCTGTTTGATGCTGGCCATCGTTCATAATCGACACTTACTTAGTTCTTCCCAGTTTGAACTGAAGTGAAATCGACGAAAAATATACTTTATATTGGAGAAGAAGATATCTACATTTACGAAACGCTTCTCTCTCAATTTAAAGGAAGATGTACCATGAGTTTAGTCAGTTAAAGTCGTACCGAAAAACCTATCTATTCGGCGCGTATATGTCGATGTGTGTGACTATTCATTAATGCCTGATATACTCTTCCTAGGTTTTATCTTATAGTATTTTTTTCAATTTTACACTTTTTCGTAATACATTTCGCGTTAACGTAACTGAATGAGTACGATTTGGCCGTATCTGTAATTACGCTTCGAAAGTTACTATTACGTAACAAAGCATTATACAGATTGTTGATAAAAAAAAAATGATGCAGATTTTAAAACACAATCTTATGCTGTAAAGCAAAGCGTACCTGACAAAAATTCGTCGTCGAATATTTAAATTAAGGGACACGTTTCTGAATAAACGTCTTGGAGCTGATTCGGGCCTCGCAGTTACGTAATAGTTGCTTAAATGCCATATACGTTTTTGCTTCTCTGGCAACCGTCGGCATCACTGTTGACGACAATTGCACTATAATTTTAGTTTTCATATTCCATTAGTAATAAAAGCGCCTTGAGGTGAAGCTTGGTGTTGCTTGATGCCCCTAACTAGCATGGCGGAGCACGGACTTTGAAACAGGTCAGCATTTAAGCGGGGAATTCGTATGGGAATTGTTTTGGGCTTTCGAATGTAATTGACCTGTATTGAACGATGAATATGTTTCAACTAAGGATAGAAATGGCTGTTCAAATAGGAGGACCAAGCCAGATGCCTTACTTACAATTCATAACGAAACATGAGTTTGTTCGATATTTCGTTAGATTTTCTATAAGCGAAAACAATAAAAAGAATTGATATTGGATACGGACTATTCGCAGACTGGCTGAAAATAGATGATATCGCAGGGTTGATTGTACTTACCCTCTTCAAATCTTCAAACGATATAGGAACAAAAACATTCTACAAGTGTGATTCTGAGACTAAAACGCTTGTCGTTTTCACGTAGCAAATATAAGAGAGGCAGTGAGAGAGAGAGAGAGAGAGAGAGAGAGAGAGCGAGAGAATGATAGCGCAGATTGGATTGCTAAGACAACAAGTAAGGGGCGACTTTTCACCCCCTGCCAACATAACCAATATGAATATTCGTAACCGTTAGCTCGTGGCGGTACATGCAGTATTGCGCATTGTGGACAGTATATTAACTCTGCCAATGAGACGTCATTTCGCTAGAGGGATTTCTCAATAGTAAAAAAAAAAAAGAAAGACTCATAAAGGATACTCTACCAATAAGAAGTGAAACTGTTTCAAAGGTAAAATTGCCTAAAATCCGCATATTTATCAGGTATGATATCTTCATTGCTTAATTGACTCTAAATGTTTCAAATCGCAGTGCTAGCATCTATGAGCTTGCTACTTAATTTGTCCGGTTAGGTTGGCATTTTATTTTTACAACTGCCATTCTTTAATTTGTAGAAAATTATACAAAAACGTATACTAACCATAAATAAAATTTAAAAAAAAATAGAAGAAACTAATAGGAACAAAAAGTTCGATGCTCTGCAAACTTTTTGAGGTTGTCCACACGGCCTCATGAAGCATGTCTGAAAAGGGACGCTTTATAGCATTCTTTAGTAACAATTAGGAGTAGAACGCAGGTTTTGTCGGCCCGTCCGAACCGGAGAACACCGACCCAATCTCTGAGTCAGTATTTCTCGCTTTCAAATTGAAATTCAATAAATCAAAATCACTCCAAATGGTTAACGACAAACCTTATTAATGGTAAGATGGTTGTTTGTGGTTGTATATATCTTAGAATTAAAATTTGTCCAATATTTTCGCAGGTAAGAGAAACGACGTCTTAACGGGTAACTTTTTCGGTTTTTGGCGAACATTCTGCTAGGGGAACGTTTGGCCAATGCACACTACTAGATAATGCATCGGTAGCTTCCATCTTCTATCAGCGTTCGTAATAGCAATAGGAACACAGTATTTCTTATTGAACATTGTTATTATTCCACTGCCAATGTCAAACGCTGCGAAATGGTTTCTACCTATAGATCAGAGTGGTGTATTATAGCATCGAGTATTGCTATGCCATGCAAAGATGAGGGCTGTACAAAAATAGACAAACAGTATTATTATAAGTATCGTTATCGCTGTCGGCTTTCACTATCCGTGTAGACAACAGGCGATTGCAACATGCGGGATCAACTTCAACCCTTGAGTGGAGTTATGCGCTCATGCAGATATTGACGTGATTGGACAACATGGTAATTTATGAAACGTCAAGCGTTGCATGGTTTCATTCTTTGTTCAAGGGCCACATATTGGCCTGAACAGAGCTGTCGACCTGCAACCTCTACAGTCTTAACCGTGTAATATTGCGACATGAACAGACTGCGACACGGTGTTAAACGCCGAGAATGCAGAACTGTTAAACGTAGTAGCAGTAGTGTTGAAAAATAGCTGGTACAATTTATAGAAACTACGTTCATAAAGCGTTCATAAAGCCCTCAGTCGCCATATAGCATCGCAAATAATGGTCCACAAAATAATTTTTCTCTTGGGCTCACCCCCCAACAGTGTATATTTTGACAAACTCTTCTTATTTTCTGTTTATAAGAACTTCTTATATGTACTATTCACGTAAGTTATAACCTTTATTTGGTAAATGTTTATTTTCCTTCTACTCAGAAATCCAGCTAGCACATCAGAATCACATTTGCAAAAAAGGAGCTCGCTCGACTCTTGAGGATTGTACAAAGCACCTCGAGCTGCCTCCTAGTTGACCAAGGCTATATTAAAATTGAACTTTTGACCATACTATGGATATATTCGTATAAACAGCATGTATCTGATTTCAGCAGACGTAATTTAGAAGAGCTAGGATCGACATAAGGTACGACTACACCTTCGAAGTCTAGCTTAACTTAGCAAACACAATTAAAACTTAGAAGGATTCTGTCGAGTTCGAGCAATGCTACTGAGTACCAAATGCAACGATTGTCAATTCGAACCATTACTCAGTAGGACTTATTGAGCCGAGACACGCTAAACGCCAAGACCATCTAGAAAGATCTACGACATCGTATAATTTTATTTTATGGCATTTTTTGTAGGCCGTCTTTATGACGGTAAAATCGTTTGCTCGAATTCAGGGACGTAACGCATGCAAAATGGATGAAAGTGAATACTTCCTTAAAGCGTCGATTTCATAGAGCCTTCTACGTTACACTTTTACGTATCTGATCCAGACTCGTAGAGGCAAATATTTTACGCGCTGAAGCCAAACTTAACATTGTTCGAATGATTCACGCTCCGTAAGCCAGGGCCTTCGAAGTCCTTTATCACAGCTAGCCTTACCTTCTGTATGATACCTATCTTACTCTAGATATTGAAAATAATGAAATATTAAATCTATTGGCTTAGTTACCGAAAACGTTTATGCTAAATTATCATTAAAGTTTCTTCAAATAATCTTTGGTCGGAGGAAGGAGTCGTCTGAATTCAGGTCACTTGCAGATCTGAAATAGGCTCATATTTCGCGATTTTTCGAAAAAATCGTTATAACTCTATGTAATGAAATACATCTTTAACGGTTAGTTAGAGAAATCCTTTCTACAATTATATGAAACATATCTATTTAAATAAATGCGATGTTATCCTTGCCAGAGCTGGTTCATTGACAACGAAACCTTCGCTAAAGACAAAGTGTTCATGAGGTATTTTTTTTATTCATAAACTTCATTATTTTCAAGCACTTAACAAATACAACTAGTTGGAGACGCATTTCTGCCACATGTCGTCTTTGCAACATATTTGCTAGGCCACTGGGGAATCATGATGTCTTTTCTGGGCTAGACGCAGACCCACCTTTTTTTACGGTTTCCTCCGCATGTTTCCAACCTACCTCCCCATATGTAACTAATCAGCTATTTTCGGGGCGTGCTGTTGGCCGATGTCCATTGCAGATGCAAGATCCGCTCGCTGTTGGTATTGTCGTAACGTCGCGCGGGTGCGGCTTACAGAGAAAGCTACTAGCAAAAGGCACCTGCCGAACAGATCAGATTGGCGGTTTGCTACAACTAACGGTGCACACCACCGGCCATCCGGTGGAGACCAGATGACTCAGGCCGTGGGTGCCCGCCAATGCAGCGCCGGCGTCGCCCTGCAGCGCGCCGACAAGCAGCGGCGCACACAGCAGCAGACGCAACGACAGTCTCGGCGGACGAAACCGAGTGGAATATCTCGACGAAGACGGCGACGGCAGCAGCAACGACGGGATCCTGTTGGTAAGACATCACCAGGGTCACCGTTATCTCGAACGGCAACAACAGCCACAACGGCAGCAGCCAAAAGAGGAACTAGATCAATCTTGTCTATACCCCCAGACATTCATATGGGGGCTACCCATGTAAGTTATTCAGCTTGATTCACGCTGGTACCTTGGCATTATCGGTGCACTTAAATAAAGCAGCCCAATTGTAACGACTCGGTAGATCAACGATATGGCCGTAAATTATATTCGAAATGATGATGATGATGATCAGCGGTTATGTTTTTGAAGCGTCCACAACGCATTTAGCCGTGCCTAGGGTTCATTGTGTGATATAATACATGATGTGTATATTTAATCATACTAATGTCGAATATGCTAGTATACTAGTAGGTATCGTTTAATGTTCCTTGGTCCGCTAATTTTATGCTATAGAGAACGCTCTTGTTAGAGACAGATCTTTTTTGCGTGGGTAGAAATTGCGTCGAATATAAACTGGGTTATTCATGTACACACATTTGAGTAAATGAGTCAAAGTGTGGTAGATACTGGTTTCATTGGCTCGAATAGTGGTTTTCGCAGCTCAAACACTAGCTACCTTCTGTTACAATAGAGATATAGGCGAGTGCCCCCTGTCTAGGGGCCAGTAAATAGGCTTGGCCAAGGCCTCTCAAAATAAAAAGTGATTCGAGCTGCTCTAACGATAGATATACACGTGTATTTAACAACTACGAAATTAATCTGAGCATTTGGGAGAAATTGTGTAGCCGTTACCTAATTTTTCTAAGCAAAATCATTGGTCGTTAGCGTTCGAAGGAATACAATAGCGAGATAGCTGCACAGCAAACTGCTGTTTCGATTGATTTTCTTCTATTGGGTGCAGTGTCAATAGCGTTGGGGGTAAATGAATTATTGATTCTGGAATAGAAGATATTGCGGAGACGTATTATTTCTAGACTCTTTTTTCGACACGCACAAAACGTATGAGGTTTCGGGACCTAATACGATTCATTTGGCCGATCGGATTACCTGCAGTTTACTGCATCTCACGTTATTTGGTATCAGATACTCATAGGATTTGAATACATAGTAATTCCCAAGTGTAAGGCGACATTGGGAAGTTCCGATATGTAAGAAAGTTGGGGCAGATCTTCTTAGCTATTTTTAGGTAATATTAAGTAACGCTTTTTCGCTGTTTACGAGTGAGACTGGGTAGCAGAAATCAGAGCGTCTAACGATGACGGATTACATAATGTATTTAATAATGGTCACTTCCCTAATAAATCTATTGGTGTGTGTATTGCGTCATCAAGAGTGACTGTCGGACGATCCTGTATGATCTCTTGGCGGTCTCCATCTTGTTATTGAAAATTGTTGGCTAACAGTTGACGTGGCAGAGTTAGGACCTCGCACCTAAGACGGCACACGAGTGATGGCCAAGTGATGTACCTCGTCGTCAGTTTCAAGCTTTTACTACTAAGGGATGACTTAAACTTCATACACTTAAAAGTAATCAAACCTTAAATAGATTATTCGCGATAGTGTAGGATCGCGCTAATGTTATCTGTAGCATTCAAACTTAGAGAATAAAGAATACATCGCTATAATAGTCATTCTGTTACATGTCTTAAATCAATATTAGCTAAAGGTAGATGGCAAACACGTTACCACTAATAGGCCTTATCAGTCACGTTGATCGCTGGTAAATTCGACTACTAATTGATGACCTAATCACGATGTTCAAACTGTCGTCGTTTGTAGAGCGAAAACGGAGGATGAAGCCACTAGAAACATTGCAGCAATAGACGAGGTAACAAGATCGAAGCAGCTGTTGCTAACTTCTCGACCAAATTACGCAGCTGAGAATTGCCATCGTTTATCGGCCTACCAGAAAGAGGCGTCGGAGTTTGCATGGAACGACAACGACGACGTAAAGCGTCGCGTGGCAACAATAAAAACGGCAAACTTAACTAAGCTAGCGCAACAACTATGCACTATGACAAAGTACGCCTACGGCTTAGCAAACAACGCGCTAGCGGCCAGTGATCTGGTCGGCACACAAAACAGTTCGACGTTCAGTCCAGCCGCTTTCAACGACCGTAAACAACAAAACCATTATTACAAATACAACTATAGCGACCGCAGTAACGGCTGCCGTCGAAGCAATGGATTAGCACTTGGCTCGCAGTTTTACGAACAGCCAAAAACCTCGTTATTCGCTCAGTTGTGTGGGGCTTCGCAACGACGTAGAACGACCCGGAGATATGTTTTGGCGGGGGGCGTTAAGGTGACGACGGATGCAGCGGCGCCCAGGTGCAGCCAAAGTGCAGGTCGGCCGACGGTACCTCGCAATGGTTACGGGGACAAGGGATGGCTTACAGACGTACAGAATGATCAATATCTTGACGACGACTTCGATGATGATGATGATGATGAAGTGGCAACCGCTTATGCCATTCCGAATGGTGATAATTCAACTCCTAAGACTGACATAGACATTGATGATGAGACAACGTACAGAGAAGTTAACTCGACCGTGAGGGACCGAAGGCTTGATAATGGTCAAGCTCATCGCGCGTATACGCAAACCATCGGCGATAACATGAATAGTTCTGTTAACGGCAGTGAGAATCTGCCCCTGTCCATCGATTATAACAGGAATAATGGTGATAGCGTTGGGCAGAAGAGACATCGACTGCAAGCACAGTTAGCACTAAGAGAACGAAAGCGACGCTGCCCCCGCAGTCGACGACGGCGACAGCACGATCGCCCATTGTTGAAGGTGACGTCAACAATGAGAGTGCCAACGCTGGCTACCCCCGCTGGGGCTTGCTCCGTACGCCAACGATGCGAGACAAGACGAAGAAACTTTTGTAGCATCAGCGGCGTCGAAAAACGTCGTTATTTGATAGTTAATAACAATAATAATAATAATAGTCATCATCATAGTGATGATCGTCAGGCTGATGGTGGAAACAGCTCTGACTGGGCTGATTTTGGTCGCTCCGACGGAACAGGTCTTGTGCAGAGTGTGAGGGCCGGCACGCTGGCAGTGCCTACAGAGATGCCGATAGTGAAGCTGCTTCGACGTGACGGCGGCTATGACCTTGGCACGGATGGGGCCGAAGGCGAAGGTCGTCACGTGAAACATCCACGGTGCCGGTGGTCGCCGGCGCGGTGGCTGCCGCGGACCGACCTCGTTCTGTTCCTTTTAATTTGCATCACCTTGTGCAACACTGCTGTGACACTATCCTCGGCGACGACGGTCGTCGTCGAACACGAGTCGCCGGTGGAAGACAGAGAGCAGCAGAACCGAGAGTTGTTGTTACCCACTATAGCGCAGAGACATTTGCTTACTCGGCAGCAACAGCGTTCCTTCTACTCGAACGAGGTAGGTCTTAGATGGGTAAATAGAACTATATGGTGATGCTGCACTGTCTTGTTTATTACTGTTAATGACAATGCTTCCTACCGTTGGTGTAACTCGATTTAGTCAGTACATACTGGCGGGTCCAGTGTTACGTTCGCTAAAGCATTTTGATTTTTCCTGAACACCTGCTATTAGAGGAAATAGGAGTGAAAACAACGGGCTGCAGGAACTTGTGAGATCATGCGGGATTACCGTCATTGTATTGGATTGCTGTAGCGAACGTTACGTCTGTTACGCCGCTTTTATCATTTTGTGCTGCTCTATACGTAGACTTCGCATTAAAAACGCAGCTCAATCTTAGTTCATGTACCGGTTAACTGGAAGTTACTGATCGAATTGTTAAAGTTCTCAACGACGTCACCCCGTAACGAATAGTGTTTTCCTGCTTTGAATCTTCACGACGCTCAATGATGTACAGTCTGCAAATAATTTATTTAGCGATAGTTGTGTTTGATACTAAGTAAACATGAGCAGATTTCCAGTTTTTGAATAGTGCTCTTACAGACTGCACAGTTTCTAAGAAATGCTGTTTATATTTAATTAATGAAAACTGCAATCAGACAACGGACGACACTCGATAAGCAAGGTGACAGTAGAAAGGGGACATCTGTCATTCTCACTTGTTGCAAGTAATTATACTTAAAATACTATATAAATGTTCACTAAATTGAAGCTAAATTTTCTTTGACCTGTGTACGTGTGCAACACTCCAGGTAGTCCGGTTCTTGAATCAGCGACAGAATACCTCGGCGGCTCTGCAATACATCGAAGAAGCGCACGACAAATGGAACCGGAAGCAGGAGTCGTGCCATCGGGCCAATCTCACGCCATTTGGTATTAAACTTACACTCGAAAGGGATCACGCGGGCCACATCGTCAACTCGAAGTTAGTTTCTACTACAAGTTTATAATAACAACAATAATAATACTATTTGGTCACACTTATATACGACGGGCAATTCCACCAGAAAATAGGAATACGTAGATCCTTGAAGATTGAGCAGACGTTTGATTCAATGAGACAAGCAGAAAAATGCTTCATAGCAACAAATCGAAGTTATCGGGAATCAAACGAGAATCGAAGAGTACGCGTTCTTTCCCCATGCCTTATACTTCTTTCATTTGAATTTAGAGCAGCTCCGACGCTATAATAGCGGTGTCAGAAAATGAATCCTTTCCGTTTAGTTAGAAAACAAATATTTCCCTTTTAGTAATAGTTTTTCTTTGTGATTTTCCGCCCGAAAAACCTTTCGGTAGGTATTTTCTCTTATCATTTGCTTTGTCCGGAAATGGAACCTTTTTTGTTTGTGTATGCAGCGTTTCTTTTTTGGTCACAAATGCATCTACTAGACTTTGCCCGATTGGTTCAGTTTTTCAATGTTTTCCGTACTTTATCTCTTCTCTCACCGTAAAATTTTGTATAGCTCCGGCTAGAATCTTATTGCACTCCACCCTTTGCTTTGGCACAAGTGCAACGGAGGCTTTATCGTTCAGCTTTTCTTTCTGCTGCCTTTTCGCTAAAAATAGCAGGCCCACGTTTTGTTTTTTTTTTTCGCCACGCACGTCTATGCTGTATGTAAACGCACCTTAATTTCGAAGTTGGCGCGCCCTACTGCGTTGAACTTTGAAGACTTCTTCTTGTCTTGTATTTTTTCTGTCGTTTCAACTTTGCACATCCACTACGTTCTACAATCCATCCAGACAACCACCACTGCTGCTGCCTTCGCAGAAATGTGGATAAAGTTCTTTAGGGTCGGAACTCTCCTTCAAATATTCTTTCCCTTTCTTGAGTGAGTCTTGTCTCGTTGCAAAATCTTCCCTCATGTTGAGTTACATATGTGGTTGTTTTTTTCTGTGTTTTCTTCGTACTGCTTCTGATATGTCTGTTGTTACCGTGTTGCTCTGTTTTGTTGCCTTGGTCGCTACCCGCGTCACGGAGCTGGCCGCACCGCTGATCAGTTTGAGGGTTTTGCATGAACAGCAGGGACCGAAGCAAACTATGTTGATGTTGATGGCGACCGCGATAACAGCAACAGCAAAGGTGGCAGGTGCACAGCCGTCGCCGCAAATAGAGATAGGCCATGCGCAACAGCAACATTTTCACCAATTCCTTTCTTTCCATCCATCCTATTTTCCTACCTTTCCTGGCCTTTTAGACCCTCTGCGATATCCTACAATACGCCACAAGCTCCAAATCGCCCAAGTTTACTTTCCCGTATGGTTCGCTGTCCGCTAGCTTACTAAGTTTTTCTCTTACGCCTTAGTGAATGCTGCTGCTGCTGCCGTTGGCCCTTCTAACTGGCTCCAACCGCTGCCCTTTATTGGACAGGAAAAACTATGCCACTACGCCTGAA
Source organism: Varroa destructor (assembly GCF_002443255.2). Classification (NCBI taxonomy): domain Eukaryota; kingdom Metazoa; phylum Arthropoda; class Arachnida; order Mesostigmata; family Varroidae; genus Varroa; species Varroa destructor. Next base: position 52,221,965 of record NW_019211454.1, on the reverse strand, counting down.
CAACTTCCGCATGTTGGTCTACCTCAGCCCGCTTATAGCCGTCAACTGCCACTTGCCGTCGTCGCTGTGACCAGAACCGCTAACCAAAGTCGCCACTTGAGCCATGCAGCCGAGACCGACGATGGTACCTCTGTATGTCCCACTTTTGGTAGATCGCATGTCTGCCCATGTTGCAGGCGACAAAGCACACGAGCATTACGACTAGTGGTACCACCACTACTACTACTGCTACTACTACTACTATTACTACCACTACTACTACTACTACTACTACTACTACTACTACTACTACTACTACTACTACTACTACCACTACTGCTACTACTACTACTGCTACTACCACTACTACTACTACCACCACTACTACTACTACTACTACTATTACTACTACTACTACTACTACTACCACTACTACTGCTAGCTGTAGAGATATAATTACATTAGAGCTGAACAGTGCCTCCTTCGATGTTCTGCTCACTTACGAGACTGCCGCACAAGCGTTTGCCGCTACGGATGCCCCCTCCTTTGACTTTGGTCATTCCAATGGCGACAGTAGAAGCAGCCTCTATTGCCGCGGTTTCTATTGCTGGTACCAAACCAGGTGATTGTGGCTAAAACTGCGTGTCTCGACTCTATCAACACACCGTTATGACGCCCCGCCGACGTCACTTCGGCGTTGACGTTACCTTAACTTGATAGGACGACGACCATCGATAGTTTTTATCTATTCGTCACGCACTTGCACCCTAAGGTATCCAGCGCAGTCTAGCCGGCCTAGGGAAAGCGAGAGAAACATAAGAAAAGAATAAAGCTGTTAGAATGAATGGCACGTCATAGGGTAGGTTGTAACGACTCCATTAGAAAGCAGTTCCCTTCTGTCGCAGTTATGACCATCATGTCCTCGTCTTTCTTTGGCTCCGTTACTTCGTCGAACAGCGCAAAAAAACAGGACACAGTCGACCTACTGACCACTGAGCTAAACCGGCTCAGCATGGTGGATCCCATGGACAACCTAGAGGAATGCAGGTTATTCGAAATTGTGCTATTCCCGTGTGAACGCGGCATCGAACGAACGAACTGAAATTTTACTTCTTCTCCTCATTCAGAGTCGGTACATTCTCCCGAGTAGCCCTTCCGGACTCGCTTTCCTGGATCCCTCTGTTCTGGCACCTTCTCCATTTTCTTCCAACTTTCGGTCAGTCTTCTTTCCGACCTTCTTTCTGAAGCTTTTTTCACCACTTTTTCCCTTTCCCGTTCCTTTTTCGATTTCATCTTGTTCCATGGGATTCCTGTCTTTGTATCCCCAATGCGTCTCAATTCTCTTCTGCTTGCTGTTCTACTGTAGTTCCAATGCGGCAGTGGACAGAGCGCAGCAGCTTTTACATGTTCTGCCGATTTTCTCGGCCAACAGCAGCAGCAATGGTCCGTTCTTTTGCTTTTAACCAGCCAGATTCGATGCTTGCTCGGTCGGGTCATTTCTTTCTCTTGCGTGGGCCGAACTCGTTTCGTTTGAGTCAACCACGTATAACTGCATTGGTCCGTGTTAGAGTTACGCTACTATCGCTCGCAATCTCGATCAATCTAAACGATGCAAAGATGCCTGACGGTTGTTGGAACTTGGACCTGAAACAGACTCCGCTTTCTGCAGTCGAATGGATTTTGCGCGGAACATACGGTGCTAGCTTGAAGAACAAATGACATTTATTTATCTTTCACAGTTTCTGTGTGAGTAGCACAATTTTATTGGCACCGTAAGCAGCAACGTTAGTCGTCGCTGTTTGATAGTTCTAAACATTTCATTAAATTATAATAGAGTTTTTCTTTTGTTGTAAGTATACACAGGAAAGCAAGAGCACATGTAGTAGCTGATTAATTATGGAGGTTGTGTTCGTAGATTGTATCGGGAGACAAAAAATAATTTGGTTTCTAGCCACGTAGCCCAGCATAACGAACGATATATATCGTACAGCGACACAAGCATTGACGAATCCCCAGCTATGATATGACTAGTACGGTAATACGACTAGAACGTACACAGTGTCATTGTATCTACAGCGTCCCTCTTTGTCCTAGATACAGGGACTCGTAGAATGGGTTCTCGCTTACCATTCCTACTATATGTAACACACTTCTGCCCGGCACGTACGTATCCTAATGCTCTGTCTCTTCCACTTGCTTCTTCTACGTGCGTTTTTCTACATTCCAATTTACCTTGCGGACCTTTTTCCACCCTGCAGGTACCAGATATTTGAACGAGCTGAAGGAATAGCGCAACGCACGGCGGATTTTTTGGCCCGCTTCTTCCAGAAGTCCGTATCTAAGCACCTACACCCAAAGGACCGTGACAGTCACGACGATCAACCCAGCTTACGTGTCGTTTACGGGGCCCTCATCAGTGCCAATCTCGTCGACTCCAATGATGGTGAGTCAGTCTCCGCTTGTGAAGTACTACAAAAATAGCAGGATCCTACTTTGCACCAGACAATGCACACGCCTTATGTGTTTTTAAGTTTGAGAAACTTTCATATAGATTCGAAAATGGCGCCTGCTGAGTATTAAATTGCAATGAAAATGAAGACTAAAGCGCTGTGCACGTACCGTTCACTAAATATGGCTTCGTTTCCCCGTCGACCCTTCTTGCTTTCTATCGATAGCCTATCTGTCAACATGAAATGAAGACAGGAACCAAAAAGAGCTTTACATACTAAACAAGAGTACGAAAGCAAGAAGGAGAAAACATGACTGAAATGAGTCCGGTTTTATTTTTCTGTTTCTGCTAAATTTCGATTTCACTCGATAGGATTTAAGAAACGTTACTTCCGACAGATGGCGATACACAGGTAAATTCGTCTTAAGAATAATATTAATAACAGCAGCCCATTATAATACCTTTAAAGGGAGTCAAGGCCGGGGCCAGTTTTAGTTCTGAGCGTTTCTTTTCTATGTCACCCACCAGAGTAACTCCCTTCGAACGGCTGGTCTCCGATCCCTAATGGCGGTTCTTTTTCCCGACGGGACATTTTCCTGTGAGCCTAGCGCCAACAAACATACATGCACCGTAGAAGCCGCTCAGCTCCCGCCTCCACTCCGTGCCATTCTATCGTTCACAGGCAAACCAATCGAGAAAAAAGAGCCTTGTTCGTATAAATATATAAATGTATAATATGTACATTATAGTATCTCAATAGGGCGGGAGTATACTCGTTGTATATGCTCTTGCACTAAATATTTACACAGACCGCAATCCCTAGACAGTATTAAAAGACATGGTAAGCTGAAATAACCGCTGAAATAAATAAATGAATCTTCGCACGTTTTATTAAACGTATCACCGCAGGAATAATAAGTTCGCTTTTAATTAAGCTCCATATCCAAATGATGCACCCCATAAATTGCAGTTGAAGCTCCTCGTAGCTACGGGATAACAAATCTTTAATTGTTTACATATCTATCAACAGTCTATGTTTGGTGTCGTGAAGTGACAGAAAAGATTCTAAGCCTCATAGGGTGTAGACGTTTTCTACCCTAATATATGACTATGTTCATCACTTTTCGAAAAAAACAAACTGCAATTACTACAAACCACTCTTTCCAAAATCTTAAGACTGACATAGCTTGGATTTGGAATTAACAAAGTTAAAGCTTCATAGAGCTGTGCAAAATGCTCCTTTCTCAAGAGATCTAAACGGATATACTAAAACAACCTTCATCGCAAAGCACACAAACGGCCTAACTACACCCTGCTACTCGGTTTAACTTCAGTTGAAGCGTCAAAGTTACTTCATCAACAACGAAGCTTAATTAGAACGCTCTGCTGTGTTACTTCACTGACGGATGTACTCAGTTCTGTACTTCCTCCAGACCACGAAGCACGATTTTTTTCAATGTAGAAATCTCTTTCTTGCAGCGAAGGGAAGTAACGCGGCTTATGATGTGACAGGTTGTTACCTTCGATTAAATCGGACCGGTTGCTTATTCGTCAATTTGTCCTGCTCGAATCACCTAAGACAACTCATTCATATAGGTGTCTTTCTTTTATTCTTTTCCCGACATACACGCGCCATATTCCGCCGTTTTCCTACGCTATCTGCGTCGAATCTGTCCCACGCCGTGATGCTAACATTGAGTGCTAGTCAATGAGCCAGCCTTACTTTTTAACCGATTAAGCCTCCGGCCAGTGGGCCGGTCGGCCGGCCTCACTGGGTGTTGGTTCTTCCCAGTTCGCAGACCTGTTAAGTTGGCTTTACAAGCTACGTTGTGCTCGGGGTGACTGTAGCGTCGACCTGTCGCCTGGCGTCTTGAAATAGTGGGCTGAAAGAGAACAAGCACTGGCACGTAACTGTGGTCAAGCAGCAATAACATCTTGATGCATTTTACATTGATATAGCTCTCTTTCACCCAATTTCGTCTCCGTTAGCTTCGCAGAGCAGCCGGATCGTTGGGCTGTGCGAAACGGTAGCAATTGCAAATATCTGATGTGTCCCACATCTCCTTGGATGGCTGTTAAATAATCGATCATAAATTCTCCTCCTTCGTTTATGATTGCACGACAGTCTGACGGACCCCAGCCGTCAGCTACACAAACGTGTTAGACTACGGACTAGGTCCTGGGCAGAGTTGACCTAACTGGTTGGTAGAAAGGGAAATTTTGCCAGCGGTAAGTGTTCTGACCGTGATTAAATGTATTATCGTTATGGGTCGTACGTTGCAGCACCTCGTCTGCGTCTCCTAATGAAAGAAGAACTAAGCAGACAAGATCAAAACGACTACTGATTAGGAATAGCTCTAGCTCAGCGTACTAAAGAGAAGTGAATCTACATAGAAGACATATAAAGATTGAAGCATGAGCTGGCATAGAATAACCATGCTTGAAGTCACGATCGTCAAGCAGTCGTAGATAGGTATTGTAATAGTCATTCGTATTTAGCATGTGTTAGGGTACAAGTCTTCCGTGTGTACAATTATTACCAATAAATCGACTTTTTTTGTTCATGCAGGTTGAGTGGTATGCGTCATTGGCGGTATTTTAAGCAACAGATCTCTGAACTTCTTCAAGGTCTAGTCCAGTAATGCAATGCTTTATATTTATTTAACGCGTACTAATAAATATTCACTTAAGGCCCAATCTCGCAATGATAGGTTACACAGTTGTAGACTAGAACAGGGTGATCTAGGTTCGAATCCGGATATAAACACATGGTTTATTTCGTACTAGGAGCCAGCCACCTACCGGCGATGCCGGACGTAGTACTCAAAGCATCGAGGTTTTATGTGCGATTCAAATAAACGTTATGCTCTAATCACGTAGACTACTATTTAGGCTGTATGTACGGATTTTTGCGATCGCTGGCGTGTATAATTAGAATAAAAAACTTGCCCAGAGTGATCCCTTGACTACGAAGGAACGTTACCCTAAATATCATATTTATATATTTGTAAAAGTGTTTCGCTTCCACTCAGTATTCTGCATTCCCAAATAAATGCAGTAACAGCGCGTGGCTCGCATGGGGACGGTTATATTCGCCAATGTGTAATTTTCATATCCTACAAATTTTCTCAAAATACAAGACAAAAGAACGTTCAGAAGACTATATATAGTTAGTAAGTATATAGTTAGAAGGAATATATAGTTAGTGGCAAAGCCGTGAACATGCAAATTCTATATAAATACACACATTTATGATCATCCTGAGTGTGGGAATAAATTCGTGCCTAGATGAGGTCCTATATTACTCAAATGTACGTTATTGTATCCGTATCTGTCTGTCGTAGGTACCGAGCCATATAGGCTGCGTCGGCTGTCCATAAGTCAACTGTCATTTATACCTATCCATTTTTGTTCTAGGTCGAATGATTGTGGGGTCTGGCATCGTGATCGAAGAACGAGGAGTCAACATGTACGCCTACCAGTTAGGTAGGGGACATCACGTACAGTACCACGCCAATTACAGCTATGATTCGGACGAGAACGTCTTAAAGAGCAGGTCCGTATGCTTAAAAAAAACATGTAAGTAGTAGGAATATTGGCATATTCAGTATTAGGTTATAGCTTGTTAGATCGGCAAACCCAGAACAAAAAGCCCATCTAAAGATACTCTGATAAATGCCGCGCTTAAATTTTTTGTTCATGTGATACACTGAAGTGGAGACAAGCACGAAAGTGCTATTTCGGTTTCCTTTAGTAGCGTTATCGCAAGTCGTATTTTACGTCCGGTGTATCAGTTCTAGGTTTTAGATCTCGACGTCGATGTTAGTATTTTTGCTGTAGAAAAAAAAAGCCTTCTAATATAGCCATTATAGGATATGTTATTCAATGCGATTAAAAAAAAAAACAAACGAAATCGAGACGGAAGGCCTTCATAGTATTCTAAATAAAAGAAGGGGCAGATGGCACTATGAACTCAGCTTTCCTCTCAGCGAGAATTGCTGCGCGTTATTGTATGCATACTTAGTTTTTCTTCTAGCTATATATAACGCTTGGCTATTGGCAAATTAAATACGGGAATATATAAGCCAAACGTAAATAAGAACCAGCATTATTTTCTGAACAATCTGATGCGATTCAGTGGTCACGGGGTAGCATAGGTAATCAGAAAAGGCACAACCGTAGTGTGCTAAACCGTTTTCCAAAGGTCAGGAAGCCACTTGCTACTACAAGTAACAAGCAGTGAAGATGATGCGCAAATGAATATCGGAGCATCAAAAAAAACCCTACAAATAGCAGAACGAACATGATTTTCAATGCTGCAAAACAACATTGAGTTTCGACAAACTAGAGGATACTTGGGACATTCTACATAATGCGATCAGCGAAACAAATCACTCGCGTTCAATCAGCAGATGCTCCAGTATAGTTTAATCTGATCGACTCGGTATGAAATCTCTAAAAGTAGCGGTCTTTTGATTATACTTTTGCATGCATACCTATTAAGTAACATTCATACAAAAGGAGCATCTACAAGGTACAAAACCTGAGAGAATGGAGAAGAAATACCTAGGAAGGACGTCCAAAATGATTGAGTTCATGGATGTTTTGAGAAATCTTATGTTGATATGTAAGACGCTAAGTTTTTTTTTTTTCGAAATACCGTCTAATGTAGCGTCGTCGTTACCAATCGTTAATATCCATTAGTAGGAATTATTATTTGCCACGTCAGTGTACCCCGGCCTTCGCTTCGTCGAACAAAATAAATACTTTAGCGTGCAAGTAAAGCCTTGTCATAAATATAAATCTGTTTAACATAAACATTTATGTCACATAATTCTCTACAGCTAGCATATTGTAACATTTGTTTAAGTTATCATATAATATGTTTGCTAATTTAATTACATTGCCCCATTTAACAACAGTTATGTCTTCCTCAATACCTTGTCAAATTCGTTCCTATTATATAGCTTTTACTAAGAAGTTGGCAAAGTAATGAGTGGATTATCGCGTGTGATACATCTGGGAAACCAGGCGTTCGTACTCGTTGTTAAAAATTGTGTGCGCTATAATAACTAGAAATTGTCTTCAAGGAAATGCAAACAATTTAAGACGATCCATATTAACATAGTAATCAACAATGACAGAGAACCCTCGATCAAATTTCTGTATGCTTCAATTTAGCGAGAGATAAACATAATAAAAGAAATTAACATCTCTGTAGATGTTTCTCGTAGAAATGACGGTTAACCTATTTTTCTGCTACTTCTGCTTCGATTGCGAACTTCTTTTTCTCAAGTACCGTAATTCTTCTCTCGCATAACTTGGCAACGGGTTATATGATGTGTCATCACGAAAACTTTCTGAGAATAGACTTTTAGCTGCTAAGATTTGACCTAAGCCATGGGGGTTCATCAATCCTCCCTGCCTAAAGTTTGCAAGTGTCGCGACAGATAGCGATAAGCTCTGTTCAAACGCGAGACCTTCTTCTACAGCTTGCCGCCCGCTTACCTAAGCAGGAAGAAGTCCTCCTTATCCGTTGACAGCTGTGTTGAAAAGTCAGTCTCTCGATAGAAAGTCTTTCCTTTAACTTTTAAGGTTATTGTTCCGCTAGTTAGCTCTTGCTGTAAATAAAGCGATACTTTTAATGCTCATTTTAATGGCCTGTCCCCTTCCGTGGCCTATGGGCGTTTAGCAAAGCACGTTTAAGAATCGGTTGTTGGCAACCAATTTCTTGAGTTCCTGAGCCAAAAGATTAGCGCTTTCCTGACACGCTGTCGAGTCCCCACTACAGCAGAAGCAAGATTCTGTGAACCATATAAGATCAGGCCCTCTGGCACTAATATATACTATGTTTATGAACGGTAGGCGGCAATTGTTAGTCGGGTGCAAAACACAGTGTTGTAGTGCACATGTGCATCTGCAAAAAGTTATAGCGGTAGCTGCCAGTAGCCTGTGCATCCGATGCAATAAGAAAGAGAACGGATGGAGGCTGGTTGGGGATATTAAGAAGATTTAGGGACATGGGAAGAAAAGCCAACAGATTTCCAAATATGTTGCCCCGTGAAACCTTTTTGGAATCCCGAAACGTACCCAAATACCACACACCGACTGATATAAAGGGGTTCGCTGCCTCACCTCAATCCAAAGATGGTCCGAGGGATTCATGGCGCGACTGGCGGTTTTAATTCGATGCTGCTCGAAGAAGCACAGCTCGAGACTCACAGACAAACGCACATATACATGCATACAAACATAAAAGGCTACAGAAGTAACACGGTGTTCCTAACGTCATCTAACCGATAGGTTAATGGCGATAATGTAACGCGACAACGACGTCTTACGTTTCTCATCAATATTCGCCGTTAGCGATTTCTATTTTTATTCCGTGTAGGCCATCTGTCCGTTCATTCATTTATCTACAGGTGGTATCGCGACTTAGTGAAGCGCTGGGATGCTACGTATTCTCGTATCAAGCACCCGGCTGGCACGTGGAGTTCACCGTACTTTGACTGCGGCTTCAGTAACTATTGGCTAATAACCTATGCGGCGCCCATCATTATAGCGACAACCGAAAATAGCTCGCAGATAGGCGAAGCTGGCCGCATTGGCCGTGGGAACAACAACAAAAATAACAGTAACAACGACGACGACGACGACGACAACAGCAACAGCAACAACAACAACGGCGACAATAACAACAATGATACGACAGGCTTGCCAGTTGAAGAAGACAATCTAAGGCGGCTACTCGGAGTGGCTACGATCAGCATCAACCTGAATCGACATGACATTAACCAGTGCGGTGGGGATGACCCATTTTTCTCTGATACACACCATTGCGATTCTGCCACAACAACGGTACTTGGCGATAAAATCTGTATATTAAGCACAACCATATTGCTTAATCAGTACTTTAAATTTTAAATACTTGCTTCGACGTAATGACTGTCGCCTATTTATTTTTGTTGTCTGAAGTTGCGAGTCTTACCAGTCGCGGTCGGGGTGCGGAGGGAGTACATTTGTAGTTTCATGAGTAGAATGCTATTTTTCCCACAGCTTTGTAAGACTGAAGAATTATGGTTACATATATGCAAAGTATACATATATAGAAGATCGTTATAACAAATATATGTTGCCTTAGATTATTTCTCGAGCGGGTCGTCTCTAGTTAGTGACAAAGGGTTGTCCGTTCGCATCTCCAATAAGATTATTTACTGTTGCTTAGTAATGGTCTAATGTGGATATTTTTATACTTGATTGCTCAATAGTGCGACTTTATAGCCGACAAAGGATTCAGACGGGGTAATTATCGCTGCCGTTGTAGAGAAGGTTACTACCTGCCTCCAAGTCTCTTTGACACGGAACAGTTAATTAGCGGCCACGCGGCTGAGATGGACTTCCTCGAGAGGAGCATGAATATTACGGAGCCGGTAAGTTCGACATCACCTACAGAGCAACAAAGATATGTAGAATAGCTTTAGCAAATGGAAATTAGGTGGAAAAGTATCCGTCATGCATAAAATGAACGCATTGCGGTGGCGAGCAGGCACATCTGGTACGAGACACAATTAGAGCTTGAAAGCTCCGCGTATAGACATGCGTGCTTCTCCTTAATATGTTTCTTAAAAGAGACAGAAATATTACTATCACACTCGGGAAAATATTGAAATCGGGCCGATACGACAAGCATAACGATGGAAAGGGTGCTTCATTCGACAGTCTCATAACAGACCCGCCCATGTCGAAGCGGTGGTTACTCTCAAGGGCGAATCCATGTAAATGTAATCTACCCAATGTAAAACTACAATTCTTATTGTAGGTGGAAATCACGATCCAATCGTTCTGTCACTTCTTTCTCATTCTTCACTGTCAAACACCGTTCCTGCCCGCCGCTACCATAAAAACTATGGTAAAATATAATAAACGATTCTGTTTTGAAAAGGCTAAAAATCCTAGAATGCAGGCAACGCTTTTTATCGTACAGTATTTTCTAAACGTTATGCCGGAGTGAGCAATAGAGAAAGTCAAAATAATGTGTTTTCGTTCAGGATAGATACGGGTCGTATCTCTCTCGTGTATCGTAAATCAAATGATGGGGTTTCGACACTTCTCAGTCAGAAGTTTTTGATCCATATATTTTATCGAAATTGTCCGCCACAAATGCGACTCACGAAAGCAGTGTTTCAATGCATTGCTGGTTAGAGATCCGCCAGGTCGACGTTTTAGGCCGCCACTCTATGCAAATTCAAAGTCCCTCTTTGATTCCAGAGCCGCATACGATATCAGAAAATTCGGAGGAGCAGCAATTCTCAACCTATCCTTTTTGTGTAAGTGGGTAGAAACCCCGTAACTCGGTTACGCTAAAGAATTGACTCCCTTTCGGAAATAAGTGTATTTGTAAAGAGGGCTGTGTTCGTTTTCGTTCGAAGAAAGAAAAACCTGTTACAATGTGATCGAAAGTCCTTAGTTCCCGGAAACAACGTTTATAGCTGTACCTCAGATGGCTAGCACAAAAAGAACGCTACATTTGCTTAAATTACCAGCTAAAGAGTAACTAAGGCTAAATGTGGCCTTTTTTTGCACAAGGCTTGGTCAGAGAAATAAGTCGAAGGCTGACTGGCGTATCAGTTGAATCCGAAAATCGGTGCAGCAAACAAAGACTGGAAGCGTAATCTTTTTCACTCATTGCCATTTTCCCAATTTAATTGTTATCTGCAGCTTATACCTTTTTTTCCCCGCTTAGCCGGCCGGTTACACGCATAAACAAGGGTATGCCTAAAAGAATTCCGTGTATATACCTAAGGCAGAAAGCCAACGCAGAGGCAGAAGAAATTGAGCAGTGCATATAGGTATCTGCTTCAGTGAAGACAGACAACCAGAGCCGTTGAGGGGATGCTCGTGAGCGAAGACAACTAAGGCGCCGAGGTAGCACTGGGAGCTAACATAAGGTTCGACTGCTTTTGCTATGGAGCTATAGTGGCAAGTAAAATGGGCTGCTACGGCTGCAATGCTGGGATATGAATTGACAAACTTATGTTCGGGCTCTGGATAACTTGGCCATGGAACTTACTATGGGTCGAAACCATGTAGAAGAATCTAGTGTAGTGAAAAGTGAACAGAACTGCCGCATGGACGAGCGCAACGAGACCATGAGAGGTAAAAAGACCACGACGACGACGACATGGGAGCGGTTGGGCCACGCCATGCGCTTTACTCGCAATGGATGGTTCACAGTAAGATCGCCGCTGGCCTCTCACAGATGATGGGGTGTCCTGTAAGAGCCCCCCAGTCCTGAGCTTTAAGTCAACGCAGTATGAATCCCGGATAAGAGAATGATTGTCCGCCTTTCACTAGCACCAACCTTTGGTTATAAAAGTATTTTTATGCTTACCTTATTATATATAAATGAATAATACTAAACACTTTTTTTTACTATAGGAGAGGACAAACGTCGCGCAGCTGAGATGCCTTCCATGCCCTTTGGGATGTACGACCTGTGAAGATGAGGTCCCTTGTTTCGTCGAGGCAAACACAACACTTCGAGGTAACTGCTAATTGTATGCATACTTTAGATGCAATGTCTGGTACTAGACATTACTAAATTTATTCGAAATACGTATATGTATACCTTTCGCTTACCGTTAAAGGGTGTACATTCATTTCACAAGAATTGCACTCTGAATCGGTTTAGACATCGTTTCACGGCAATGTGACTTCTATAAGTTGAAGTGTAAATGTGCCAGCATAACACGAGGTCAACATATGATGATAAGTTTTCTGAAATGTACTGCGATAATGTATGAGACTAAGAAGAAAGCGGGCAAGTTGAGGGCCGGCCACGTGAGGCAGACGATACAGAAAGCGGACCGAGAGCCACGCAGCGTAGGAGGCCTGGCTGGAACCTGGACGTAAAGCATGCGGGTGGATATCTGATTGGGCAAGGTAGACCTATACTCGTTTCCTTCGCCAAAGAGAACTCATCGTAGGGGACGAACAATCGGGGAGATGAAAAGGGAAAATTGGATACTTTAGGGGCCAGAGTGAGGTACTGCAAGAGGCTTTCGAGGTATAGAGGCAAGGAGTCGCAGCAGGGTCAACCGGTTTTCAGCTGCACCGGAAAGGAAGCGATGAGACAGAATGATTGGTCGACGAAGGAGGAGATCTAAGTGAGGACACAAAAAACCAAGGAGGGACACTCGATTTGGGCCAAATATATAGCTCTACTGCTAGAGCTACTGCTGCTGCTGCTCCAGCAACTTTCTTTCTTTCCTATCGCACACCCGCACTTTCTCCCCTACATCAACGAACGACCCGAATCATCTGCAATAGTTTGCCAAGCGACGTCGGCTCATTCATCAATCCGATGAGCCTGCTGGAGGCAGGAGGTTAGAGTCGGCCTGAACACTGGAGAGTGCCCAGCCGGGTAGGTGAATAATGGCGACTTGCCGGTCGTGGTGGCAGTACGATGCAGACACGGGCCTACTGGGGAAAGCTCTCTTTAGAGGCTCACCGACGAACAACCAGTTAGCCAAAGGCAAGGAATTCTGGGATTCAGAAGGCTCTGGGGATATGGTAGACGTAGAAAATAGGGCAGATGGGACAAAGAAACAATAGGGGTTTGAAAGGCAGGCCGCTGGGCGACCTGTAGAGAGGCTTAAGGGAGACCAAAGGAGTTGAGAAGTTTTATCCACGTTGGAGCTGAAACGACTCTCGCTTTTTCGCAGCCCTAAGGAGGCTAAGTCTGCCGCTGGAGGTCTTCAGGTATTATACTAATATTCCATTTGTTTGGCGTTTCGCTGTGTTTGTATTGTTCATTCCACGTATTTGTCCTTTAACCATTTAGATCTATCACGGGGGCTTTTTTTTCGTTCGGTCTCTTGCAGGGGGCCTGCTCATCACTCAACTGGTGTGCGGTTTTTTGGTTCTCATAATGATGTTCATTATCTACAAACTTCGAAAAAACCGGCAGTTTGCGGCAAGCATGTGGATACTTCTCGAGGCAATCTGTTTAGGGGCGCTACTTATCTACGTGTCGGTAAGGGAATAGTAAAACAACGCATTAGTAACGCGTTTGCCTATTAAAGCTAGAGACACGTAGTTCTTGAGATCCGACACCGACGGTAGACATGCCTTGTTTCGTGCTGGAAGCTGGCCATCTGAAGCAATGTTTAACGGGAATATCGGACGTAGACCTCGAAACATTTTTTTAGCGTGCTATGCTATTATTTAATATTAAATATAAGCGTCTTTAGAAATAGGCGCAGTTATGCTGAAGGGTCCTATTAGCAGTGAGTGGCCACAAAAGCATTTGGCTACAATTGCACAGTATAAATAAAGTTCAGTACATGAAATGCGTGTTTGTTCGAAAAGTTGTGAACGAATTTTGTTTACGAGCCGTTTTTTGGTAGTTAAGAGAGAATCTATGTTAGAAACGGCAGAAAGGCTGCATTATTTGCGTAATTATATATATATATATTTATATATTGAATCAGTTTAGAATCGCTCTTAGAACGAGAAAAAGATAACCATCAAAATAAGCTAGCAGTTCAAATTATGGCTAAACATATTTTACATACATACGAGTAATATGAAAATTCTGATATATTTCAGCGTTAGCTTTAAGGTTGAACACAATGCAACCTGGGAAATTGTCTCGCATTATTGAAACAAAGCTTTACTACCTGTCGGCAAATTTACGTGTCACTGATCCGTGGACACGAACCATCCATGGCATGTTACGCAGCTCCAATAAAGTACGCCTGTCTAGTTTGCTGAGACCACCTAATAATTATGTAGGGTAAATTATCTGTAAAACGTATCTTTAGAAATGTATCTCCACTTTAGAGACAAACTTCGTTTTTGAAACGCGGGAACATCAACTGGGCAAAGAAAGGAGCTTCTTCTAGCATTTACATTGGCACTAATCTAGTGAAGCGACGAACCCTCTAGACAAGATGGCGTCTGTGTGATTCAACGAAGACGAGGCTGTAAAACTAATACTGAGAGACAAACATTGACCTTTTTACTTCAGTTATTATCGAATATTACACTTAAATATTCGTTCAATTTTTTACTTGAGGGAAGTATCTTTCATTTAGATTGTGCCGGTCAATAGCGTCTGCACTACTATTCTTTACTATTTCTAGATCATGTGTCGTTATTTCGAACCATCGGCAACAAGCTGCATTCTCGAACCGTGGCTTCGGGAACTCGGCTTTGCGACTCTTTATGGAGCCATCGTCCTCAAAATCTATAGGATTGTCGCAGAGTTCCAGACCAGGAAAGCGCACAGGGTTTGCGTTCGTAGCAAAGATCTTTTAAGGTTTGTATTACTTAACATAACCTGCTGATTTCATCCATAGTAAATATCGATAGGATCAGTTAAATAATTGTACCGTTTGGACACAATAGGTATACAGCGTCCACCTTGAATCTTGCTAACGACACAAATGCCTGTATCGGCTGTGTAGACAAAGGCCCTCCATTATTCAGATTCAGCGTTTAGCATTTCAGGCTATTATCGTATTGTGATAGACTTAAGGTTTTAACTCATAGCAACGATCACTGAAAAGGCTTTTTTGCCATGTGACCTTTTTCGGCCAATGCAGGCCACGATATTCGCTCAGCGTTTTCAAGACATTTAATATTCTCGTTCAGAACCAGATTCTGCAAATACGATACAGTCGGCATTTCAAACAAGAACCTAGGTTAGGAGTGTCCCTAATAGAATTGAGACATTTTTAAAACACTAATCGCACGTAAGAAACTCAATGATCTTATGGCAGTACCCTAAAAGCAAAAACTAGCGACATCGTATACA
The DNA here is from genome assembly GCF_002443255.2 of Varroa destructor. Lineage (NCBI taxonomy): Eukaryota > Metazoa > Arthropoda > Arachnida > Mesostigmata > Varroidae > Varroa > Varroa destructor. The sequence goes on along the minus strand of NW_019211454.1, from coordinate 52,206,717 downwards.
AATGAGAGTCAAGTACGTGGTACTAGAAATATTCCAGTAATTTCCAGATGGACACTTAACTCTCTGTGAAAAGTTTGTCACAAACCGCCACAAAATAGTATCGTAATCGTGTGATCTAAATTAAGCAAACCGCTTTTGTATTTCATTCTGGGAAGTTAATTTCGATCGCTTTTTAGTGTCTTCTTCTGTTTGCTCAACTCTACATACAATTCAAACGTACCCTCTTTCTTCTGGAAAACAAAACTCTAATTTCCTTGTGCAGTGAATGAAATGCTATGCCCTGTTTAAGTGTTAAGGACAAAAATTTCAGTGTATTTTTCACGTACCGCATCGTGCCTTTAACCGCGATAAAAAGCTGCCGAGGCAACCTGAACTATTTGTGTAGTATGATTGAAGAGACTGCTAAAAGGCCAAGTTCAAAGACGGAATCTTTGAAGTCGACGAAGATCCTGAATAGCCGCTAACTTTTATTAACTAGTAAACTACGGATACAATGCCATTTCATGTCAGACATTTTGGATCGTCCAACAGAATGGTCTGATAAAACTCGGAACATTTAGACATTTTCGACGCTCATGTGTAGTTTTGCTAGAAATCAAAAACTCGGACTGGGAGAAGCGCATATCAAGACGAAACTTCTTATTAACCCTCAACATTTCGTTCGGCATAGGGAAACACACAGTTACAATGATAAGATTCTATACGGAATTGTTACCGGCGGCTAGAAGTGGTGTCTGCACGGTACAAAGCAAAGAACGTAATGGCTAGCCCTAGAAGATGCTTGAAAGGAACAAGGGTTCGTATTCGGCCGAACTGCGTCGAGCGAAACAGGTTACTCGACAAAAAAGGACCAATGGATAGGCCAAAGCTGTCCTTCCCCAGGATGCAGACGGCAAAATCTGTGAAACTCGCCCTGTAGAAGCTTGGATGAGAGCTTCTTTTGCTTGAACTTTTCCTTTTGTTCTCTCATATTCTCTAAACGTTGCTGCTTTTCACAATTACTTACAAGTCAAATCTGCAGACGTATGTTGGCAGTGGAGGGGGTCTTAACACTTGGGTAGACCAATTCTAAATCAACAAACCTGAAAACCTCTGGCAAAAGGAAATAATTAAATGAATAGAGATTAATTTGGCACTTCGACTCGAATGAATTGCTGCGTATTTGTAGATGAAAAAAATCAACGCTTTGTTACAACATGATATAAGGCGTGCACAAGCAATCCTCAGAACAATTTCCACGTAGCTCTGTACCATTTGAACGTATGCAGGGTCGCCTGCGGAACATAGTATCTGTCACAAATGAAACTTCTTTGTTAAGAACTTTCACCGCGACCTTTAAAGAGCTTCAACCACGTGGTCGTCGGTCAATGCACGAAAACGTTCGATTTGATTTCAGCCTACAAATTAGATAACTTGCGCGAAAAATAAGATGAACTTGTAATACCTGCTAAGTTCCTGGTATGATTACGCTTTAGGTATGTAAGGACGGTTAATAATCGTCATAATGAATCGTCCATATACATTTGCGTTGAGCTAGCGTAAGCGATTTTTCACGAAATTGTCACAAGTTTCCTTTCACTAGTTAGGTAGATTTGATCCGTGTCAGTACTACAGAAGGGTATCGTTTCGACGCAATTTTGAAATATGCCATTTTTTTTTCGAAAGTAGATTTAATGTAGCCTCAAATTTATCCCCAGTTGCGCCGATGGCAGGCTGTGCAACCTCTAACTTACAATAGGATTTGAGGGAACTTACCTTTGAGACAAATGCTGTTTGGACAAGTTGCAAATGTGTACCCCGGCAGTATTATTCATGGCAACTTTCAAGCTGGCTGATGCTATGAAGATTTAACATAGGAACGTGCCATGCAATGAAACAAAGCTTATTGGAGAGCCGCTTTGGAAACGTACAAGTTTTTCTATCTTTCCTTCTGAAATTTTGTGCTGAGAAATTCTCTTAAATGATTGGTCATACCGGGGCAATAGTGATCAAACGGCTATGTTCCGTCCCTATAAGTACTACTAATCTAACAACTATAACTCGAGCGTTACGACGCAATCTTATCCACTTTAGGACATACATGTTTAGACACAGACGATTGCAGAGGGCTGTAGAGCCTTAGCAAATAAGTTCGGAGTCTTACTCGCGTTCGTGCTCCGAGCTCATTAAGGATGTATAAGAATACCCCACAAATATGCTTAATTTAAGGGTCATAATTTGACGAGCAGGCGTATTTCTCTTGAGTCGTATCATTTGTATTTCTCGATCAATAACTATTCCTCAGCTTTGGGTAAAATTATCACTACCACTTCCTAGAGATCAGAGTCCTAATCATGACAAGGAAATCGCAGCTTTGCTCGTGTAATAGAAATCTATTAGAGGCAATTTATCACTATACTTATCAATACCGGAAGCTTTATGTCTAACTTTGCGATTTGCCGTAGTTTCAAAGTGTTATGAGCGCTTAAAGCAGAATGCATTACTCGGTTTCATTAGTTACTAAATTTATTTTTTGAATTCATAACTTAACTTAGAACGTAATTACTAAATAGTGCTCAGTTGACAAGCTAAAGACTTCCAGCCAAAGTAAAGAGTTCAGTAAAGAGAGGCATAAACACAAGAACTTATTGGCGCGAGTTACAGACGATTACTTGCATTTGAAAGTGTTTTTCGCAACTTATAAAAATCATCTGCTACGATAACACTGTGGCTATGAGGTTATTTAAATCGTCACCTAACAATTCAAATCTATTCATTATGACAGATATCTCGTAGGGCTAGTGCTATCGGTGGCGCTATATATGGCGGCGTGGACGGCGATGGTCGTGGACTCGGGCGGCGGGAACGCGCAAGACATCTTAGTCAATTCCACGAGCCCGCAGGGTAAATATTTGCTTGTACATGTGGGAAAAGTTTTGCTGTCAGATCTTATGACAATTATCAGATCCTCAGATACCAAAGAAACGCTGCGGTGCTCACCAATCTAACGCGCAGTCCCTTGTAGTTAGAACAGCACGATTTCAGCTGAAAGTAGACAATTCCTAGTCATTGAAGTATATTATTTGTCCTTTTTGAAGAGCGTAACAATTGAACATTGGATCCTGCTGCAATTACACACAAGTTGCACTGTAACTTGCAAGACAATCCGGTTTTCTACAAACCGTCACTTCCTCACAGTTTGAGAGAAAACTTTCATGACATCGTAATCGATTACTATACACCGTATAGACATCTAACAGGTTACCGATTATCCTGCTTGTATGATAAGTTGTCCAAACATTGATCCGACGAACAACGTGCTCGGTCGTTCTTCATGGGTCCTTTCTGCAAGGAATACTAAAATTGCAGTTATGCTCTCTCTCTCTTGTACTTTCAACCTTTAACCTCTTGAACATCAACCTTTAAAAGCTTCAAGTGTACCTGCACCTTAGAGGCACCAAATGTCACTAATATTTTATTAATTATTATTAAATTAAGATGTATATTTTTCATACTGGTTACAATATAATTTAGGTTTACAATATAATGAGAAATTAAAAAGTCAGGCTATTTACAATCTAAGCAAGTTTCTTAAACCTTAGATTTTTTATCATTAGGTTACGGCCTTTTAGGATTCAAAGTGTCGAAACGACTTACGGACAACAATGTTATTTAGTATTGTTTTTCGAATTTATACAGATATCGTACGTCTAAATTACAGAAACAGTTAATTTAGCAGTAGCTTTAATTAGGAAAAACATCGCGACCGTTCGGCGAGTTACAGGAGCAATGTCCTGCTTACCTAGAATAAGGCCGATTTGCACACTCCGGAACGATGAATTAAATCATCTACATAGAATTGAATGAAGCTGTTCTGGACCTATGAGACAGTCCGATAGCAAACGATGAATATGAATAGAAATAGGCATGACGAATACAAAATCAATTATCATTTGCATCAAAGTAGAGACAAGTGTCTAACACGCAATCCTTTTTGCTTTTAGGTCTTCGGTTCCTCATGTGCCGTCCATTGGTGTGGGATTTCGTGACAGAATGTGCCGAGATACTTTTCCTCGGCCTCTCGATGCGTCTGGCCTTCCGTCTGCGAAATGCGCAGTCATTTCCGGAGGCAAAGGGGCTATCTCGCGCCATCTCAATTGAAGCGGCATTTTCATTTCCGCTGTACATCCTTAAGCATACAGTGCCCGACGGGATTCAGCCCGATTATGTGTTCCTTGCCTATTTTATCAGATGTCATCTGACCGTCACCTTGGTAGGCTGATTATATCAAGAAATATGTGTGCCAACAAGTGTTCGTGTAGTTAGGGTAAAGAAACGCGAATATCTTCACATTAGTGAATACTTTATTGCGATAAGGTATACAATTAGATAGAATGTAGTCTAGATTTGGTCACGGTCAACAACGTAGATGAATGCTCAGACGGCAAATCTTCTGACTTGGCTTACAGGTGCTTATATTGATATTTTTGCCAAAGCTCTGCCACCGTCGTGGGGCAGCTGCAAGAAGTGCAAACACCAAAGGGGTCAGGACCACGGGTGCAAATCAGTCCGGCACAGCGGTCTCGAATGAGTCCTGTCTGGATCCGGCACAAAGACTACATCAGGTATGTGATTAGCTCGTCATAATAAATCATATGAGTTTACATTATTTGTTACCCCACCGGAAACCTTACAACGTCAAAGTTCCTGCAGTAGGCTTACAGAAGGGGTAGCTATTTTAAATTACAAGCAAAAGGCATGATTGAAGTAATTCCATGTATTAACAATACGTATCAGATGGAGGAACACGCTAAACCTAATAAGTCGCCACGATGGGCGGGTTAAGCGTGAACCTAATAGGCGTGTAAATACAATTCAATATGATGCCATCAATCGTGATGGGTTTCTCTTGCAACAAAAGCCGGGTTAAGTGGTAAAAAGCTCTAATATGCCACACAATTTGTTGTTTGCTTTAAAGGCGATAGTTGGCAATGGCGAACTGGATATCGCCGAGATATCGCTTGCGGATATGGACCCTGAAGAAATTCGGACTGAACTACGGAGAGCATATACCCAACTTGAGGTTCGTTATACAACAGATCGGATTGTTTTTCTTTGTTGTATGTATGTGATTATCTCTATTAAGCAAAAAAACATCTTTTGTCTTGATATTTGCAGAATAATTATCTAAAATCAACAGTAAAATTATAAAGTTTTAGGAAGTCGTATACTATTAAATGTAATTGGTTGCCTAGTGAAAACGGCCTGTGGTTAGCGATTTTTGACGACGGCGACCCCCTATAGATGAGATCTTGAGACATGTGAAGAATTAAACTAAATGCGCTATGTTCTTATCGACCATTTTAAAATTTGCCGTACGTCGTAGGTTCTCCGTAATAAGTCGATGCGGCGCGATAACCCGCACATTAGCAAGAGGCGCGGCGGACGTAAAGCAACCCACAGAAGGTTCTCCCTACAACCCTTCCATCACAGACACAAGCATAATAATCAACAAAACCAGCAGCATTCCGCTATGGCGTCAGCCAGTGGCACCTCAGACTACCGACAGCACGGACATCACAACCCTCCCAACCTGCCGGAGACCACCGAGGTATTAGCACCACACTATGGACCAGGCATCGTCAAAGAATTATACAGAGAATAGTAAACAACTACTTGATCGAAGTCGTTCATCCTTATATCCCAGAATGAAAACCAATATATGAACCAGCAATAGCGTAACAAATAACACTGTACATATAATGTTGACCTTTGTTGGCCATTACTTGTGAGAACGATCGAGTAATTAAATTCCAGGTACCTTTCTATTTAGGTACGACTATGCATACGTACTTACTATCCTTGCAGGCACGTTCGACATATCTGGCGTTTGGCCAACTTCATAGTAAGCAAAGAAGATTACATTTTTTTTTTTCTTTCTATCTCATTATTGTTCCGCTGCTGCTGCTGCTGCTGCTGCTGCTGCTGTTACAGGTGTCGAAGACCCCCGAGGAGTCGACGGCGTCTATGGAAGGGGCTTTCGCCGCAGATGGGCCCTCGGTGACATCGCTCTCAACAGAGCATCGAGGAGGGGATAAAGGCGGAGCCTCCCATAAGCATCACCATTGAGGAGATCAGGTTCCATTTGTGCCTGCTACTGACCTTGGCTGCGACTAACTAACACAGTGAAAACGTTACAATTCAGTACCGACCAAAGACCCGACGGTGTTGTTGTTGTTGTTGGCAACCGAGTAATCGAAACGGATGCAGGGGTAAAGTGCTTTGCGTAGCTTTGAATTAGACGCCTGTATTCTATCGTCTAACTGTGAAAGGATGTCTGGCAAGGCAGTGGCTAGCGATCCTGCACCGAGATTGATCCCGAGGACCCGTAGTGAAGCCACCGACCTGCAACCAAACAATTTCATTATACAAATACTATTTGAAAGGACGAGGAAGTGAAAGGACAGGAGACGACGGCACAGCAAATACAGACGGAAGCGTAAACGACGATTTCCGTTACGGATCTAACAAAGTAACCATGAAAACGTCTAAAAAAACCTAAGAAGTAATCACGTATCGTCAGTTCCGATGGCTAAGTAAATGCTATTTCTCGCTAAAAATAGTAATGAAACACAACGTCACCCATACACACATACAGGAAAAAACACAGGAGAATGCGGCTGTAGTAACGTGTCTATACGCACCCAGTGTATCATCATTGAAATCGAAGAATACCCAGGCGAAGCGAAACGATCAAGAACGGCGATGACGACACCTATTATTGAGTGGTTTGTCTCGTCCGGCTAGGTAGCGTTACTATGTGAGGTTACATATAAAAAGAAAATAGGCTCGATGAAACAAGACGCTCGGGTACCAGTTTAGCTGGCCACGTTTTCAGGCATTAGTCGGACTTCAAAACTCTTACAACGCATTAGCAATTTGCCAACACTTACATAATTGAACGGCGCAAAAGTAAACTTAGCTTGCCCACAACAGGGCACGCTCGCAGAAGACTATTGCTGTGCAATGTTGAGTTGAGCAGTATATTTTTTTGCATTTCCACTTAACGAAAAACCCATTTGCTACTGAGAACCTATTACAACTTATTATGTATCTCGTAAAACGCGAAATACAACACACGTCAAAGACGCAGATCGTTTTTCCACCCCTTTTGAGATTTTTTTTTCCATCATAAACTATGCAGAGGGGGCCGAGAGGGATTTCGAATGGTACGCCGTAGCGGACATGCAGAAAAGGGTTGACTGGAGGGTGGGAAGCATTAAACAGCCATAAATAAAATGAAGTTCTGCGAACTCACATCATTGCAGACCCCCCTAAAATACGGTGATTAGCTACTTTCAGTGGTACTAATGATTACGCTGCTGTTATTGTTCGTATTGTGAAGACGATAATAATATAGCAAGCAAAAGTATTATAAATTAACATTATACTTATCAGGACATTAGAACACTTTTAGTGACATATAAAGTTGGGTTAAATAACTCAACATGGCTACAATACCTGTACAGAATCTGAAAGTGATATGTAAGCAAATCATTCCCCTGATCAGCTTCTCTATTACGCCTCCTTTTGGAACAGACACCTCATCCCAATTACTTGTTCAGGAAAACCTGGAGCAGCCAAGCACCAATAGGGTAACTGCATATAATATAAGGACTATAAAAAATTGTACCTTGTTCAGGCTTAAATTCGTCAGGTTTTTTTTTTCTTTTTTTTTTTTTTAACGGAAACCTTTACTCTTATCGCTTGAGGTAAGAGTTCTTGAAAAGACGCGCTGAAGCTAAAATTTTATTTCTTTACGCTATATTGAGAGCGGCAATACAAGAGGAGTGTAACTTTCAAGCACACCTCACTCTGTGGCAATTTAATTGAATTCTATATATTAATTACATCCTGTTTAAAATGGTTTCTTTTACAAACGCTGCGGAACTTGACAGTGTTTCATAGAAGATCTAGACTTGGGCGAACCCCACCCAGTCAGTGCGTTTCGCAAGGCACAACGCAGCTCACTGGAACAGATCACTTTTGCGGTTGCTGAAAGTTCCTCTTGTATCGGTACAAACCATCGAGGTTTTCGCTGAACTTATCACTGTAGACGCTGCTATTTTCAATCAGATATAGAACGCTTATTTCAAAACGGGGTTTCAGACTTTAACCGTACGAAGCGCGAAGTGTCGTCGTCGTTTCCGATGGGTTACCGGCGGCTGGGTAACGACATACAGCGTACCTTGACTCTCTGCTCAGCTACTTACACTTACGACTGTTATTTTTTCCTGTGTCAATGGTAATCAAGCGAGACCATTTGATCGTATTGGGTCTAGACCAGTAAGCAGAGCCAGTGCATAGCGCTTCGGTCGTTGAATAAACAGTTGTTGTACTATTAGTGATGAATTCATTTAGCAACTGTTCGATCTTCACAGGTTAAATATGTACGAAGACGAGCAACACTACGTGTTTATATAAGTTGTGTCACTTAAACTTCAGAGAAGTTGCTCGTGCCAATACGGCCAACAAATAGATTACGACAAATTGCCATGGAAATCTTGATTTTGATTTTTGGCAAACACGTTTGTAGAAATTTTTCCCTCTACGAATTTTTCTTCTTTCTCTATACGAATGCTGACAAAGGGCTGTTAACGATCACTTACCTATTTTCAGCCTAATTAATTGTACGGCCGATGGCGCCCAAAGCGTCTACAAGTGAATGAAGGGAAAGCGAGCTAGCGCTAAGCACGCCCATGTCATTTACACGCCCCAATATATACAATACAGTAGGTATATTCATAATAAGAATATTTAGTATTTCAATAGTACTGCACATAGTATCGCGCCTCCGCAAATCATCTATTGCCCATCGTAGCATCGACAAGGATCCCATCAGAACAAGATAGTATTTAGTAGCTAACACATAGTCCGCATGTACGTCCTAGTACCTTACTCAGCAAAAGGTAGCACGAGGGCAGACAGGAAGATAAGAGGGATGAAAAAGGTTATTCGGCCGCTGCGTCGGCAGAGTTACGAGCATGATCTCAATATATTATAGGAAAGCCAGAAGGAACTATAGCCAGCTTGAACTGTCGAGAAACAACGAAGCGAGAGTGGATCTAACCACTGGCAGTATCTGCTCCCATTATTCCAGCCCCCATCTATCGAACTTGGCCATTGCTAAGATACTAAGTATAACAGTCACAGCGGATTGCTTAACTCCTTTTCGCTTACTCAACTAGCTGTCACCATTGGCTACTTGTTGTTATACACATATCACCAGATCCACCTATTCATGAAGCAAAAGACAAAACGAATGATTGTGCTAATGGGGTAATTGGCTCCAGTCTTGCCATCAACCATCGTGTCCCTAAGTTAACATTTTCTTATGTGACCGATAGCAACTTTTTTTTAGCAACGATAGAATTTGAAGGATTATTAATTATTATATATGATTGATTCATAAATCAAAATATAATATGGTCTATAGTTATAAAATATATGGTCTCTAGTTGAATGCGACACGCCAAAGCTCCGTTCTTGTTCAACGTGTTTGCGACAACTAGCGTTCTAAAACGTAACCGTAATGGATAAGTCTGCCAGTGCGTCGCCGAAAAAAAGATCCCCAAGAAACAAAAACAAGAAAAAAGATCTATCATTAATCTCATAATCGTTCAAACAGTCAGTTCTATACTCTACTAAACCCAAACCTTAATCTTTTTTCAATTTGGAGCAATAGACCCCTCACGGATCTTCTGCTCCCGGTCCTAACAGAACCTTCTTAGGAACGTTGCAGCTCAATGACAAACAAGCGAAAAATTACTTCTCAGATGTACAGAAACGTACGCAATTACCGGCGCGAGCGCAGCCACTGCTTCAGAACATTTACAGCGTAGCATTTCTTAGTGGACAACCTTCAGACAACTGATTGACCGGAAATCGTTAAAAAATCGAGACGCAGTTGAAAGACCACTGCCTAACATAGACGACAAAGATTACCCCATCGGGTCTTCAAAACCAAGGGTACACTCGATTCGTGCGAAAAGATCAAGAGACATACAAATACGGACGAACAGGCCGTTCGCTGAAGAAACATATTTCCGCAACACTACAATAGTCGCTACCGCTGGTGGCCTCAGAGTGTCAGAGATTCAGAGAACAACATCTATATATAGATATATGTGCACATGTCTTATTGGCCCTGTGAATACGTTTACTGCGATAGGATGAAGATTAAGACAAAGCCGTGTCATGAAAAGCGAAAATACACGAAAGGTCTCAAATGTTTAGCCGGATGACAGAGTATTTAAAAACATACTTCAAAGAGTTCATGTGATGTATTGGATGATATTACGATAAGTAACAGTGAGAGAAATACTGCACTTGATCTATTATTATCGAAGTATGGAATTAGCACGCGAGTAAAAACGCATCCCAACCCCTCCAGCGACACAACAACACCGTATATCCTAGGGGGTTGTCGGAGAAATACTGATCGTTTTTAAAGCGAAATAAAAGTATTTTCTTAGATGTATCATCAGCTAAATATACGCCATTTGGAACGACGCCATCTCCCTGATAACGTCATATTGCCATCACTGTAGAAGTTTCGTTATTTCCGGGTGATTTTTGCATCCCTCCATTGAAATGAAGTGTACCATTAAGAGAATTCTGCAGAAACCGAAGCAGATGTTGATAGTCTGGTGATGTAAAATGTGATGCATTGAAATTTTTTCATCCAATATGTACCAGATTTTGGCTGGTGCTTGTTAAGGGTGTATGTGTGGTTTGGCATCGTCGTGGTGGAAGGCACGCCTTCCTTGTTTATTGTTTCTGGATCATTTTTGTGTTCTCTTGGGTGTAATCTGGCAGTAGCGAGTTCGAATCAAGCGTTTTACTAGGCGGCATCGATTCATAAGCGCGATTTCTTTTCATTTACACCAAATGACAAAACACAGCCTCCTTTGGCATCCGTCTTAGATTCTCTTGCGCCGCTTCATGTAGTACGTAAAAATCGGGCCAGCTTTTCTTTAAATTGTCTGGAATGGACCTTCGGTCCCTCGACGATATCGTGGCTACCTACGGGCCGGTCTTGCTTAACCTCCGTAATAATTTTATCCGTTTCTTTTTTGGATTTCCTTGACCACTTCAAATGATATCTCACATCGACACGTCCAGAACGAGAGCGACAGAGCCATTTTTGGGCCTTTTCTTCTAACACCGAATCATTTCTCATAGGCTTTCCTATTTGTTCTCAATGTCCTGTGCTTGTCGTAGCAACATTATACAACACCTCGCCTTAAGTCTGAGCGAAGGAGTTCGAACAATTTCAACACAAATCTCGACAACACGTGACTTAGGATCAATTTCGCTAAGAAAACGGTCAATATTCTTTCAACAGCCTAATATACATATAATGCACGATCATCGCAAATGAGATGGGTCACAGAACGGAAAATGAATATCAAGATGGCATCATTTACGAGTAGGAACAGCTATACATTTACATAATATATCGTCAATATCGGTTGAAGCTACTGTGCACAAATGATGGTCGTATTAATAACAGTGATGATAAATAATTGTGAAAGGCTGGATCAGCGGAAGGGAAGCGAAACAAATACGCCTGGCGTTACCGAACCGATAGCTCGCTAGTTAGGCTACAACTTACGAGTGAGGCTATGCTAAGTGGAAGATGAGGTGGAGTGTTACTCAGCTACTACATGGACCGTTTACGACACATGGAGCTCTTCGTGTTATTGATCAATTATATAGCAATGTCTTCAATGTATCATCAAGTTATTCGGGAATACTCCAAGCCTGTCGTGCCTGACACATAGACGCTGCGCTTATTTCTTACCACGGTACAGCTATAGTGTACATAGCATCCATATGCCGGAAGCGGGCGGGCTGTACGACCCCGGATGGAAAACGTCGATCTGATAGCGCAGAACTAACAGTAGTAATAACGAATACTTAGTTTATTGTTGTTATTTTGTTGTCACTGCTGTGGAGGGGACGAACGAGTACAACCACTATATCTTTATTTAACATAAATGTAATAGATATTTGCAAAGTAACTTAGGTAGCGGTCGTAAGTATTCAACGAACGTAGAAATTGCTTCGATTTGTCCATCTAGCAACTTATCATTACTGATACGTCCGTGGCGGCAGCATATATACGGAAATTATATGTATGAAAGATAATAGTAGTAACGCAATGAATATACACCGAAAATTACATGGCTATGTTAATCTAGAAAAAAATATACATAACTATATGTATGTGGAACTGCTATGCTAAGAGAGTATGGCCGGATAATTGCCGCCATCAATGGGACATGTCTCGGAGCCATCAGAGGAAACCAATCTAAGAAGATGGCATCGACAGGTCAGTAACCGTTAAAGACCGCTTATGGATCAACGTTAGCTTATTATTGTTGCCCTATTCTAGTCGCTGTCGTGTGCTGCTGTCTGCTTTTTAGAGAGAGAGAGAGAGAGAGAGAGAGAGTGAGAGAGAATCAAAATGATATAAAGTCGGAAAAGGTAATAGCGATAATACTATGGGTAATGATAGTCATGTTATTTGCTATATGGTAAAGACAAATTTACGATACAGACTATAAGAAGACGTTTTACACTCACAAGCACACATAAATATATAGGTAGAGGCACTCATCTAGGAAACACAGTGAAATGCATAAATGTACATGTATTGATAATATGAAAATAAACGACATGAAAAGTCCGATGATGATGGTGCAATATGGACGATCCATATTTGTCACCTCGAAATACAATAGACCGCCTGTTCGTTTTTGGGTTAATTTTAACCAGATTACGGCATATATGGGTATGGGAGCATTGCGACATAAATGCGAACGAGTGCTGCCTGATGTGCACCTGCAAGGTGCTATTATTACTATGACAAGTATCAATAAATAGCAGGAACGGATAGGGTAAAACTGACGAGGTATGAAACACATCGATAGACGCGAAGCTGATGAGAACATGTACACCCAAACACACACGTGCGCGCGCGCGCGCACACACACACAGGCACTGGGTCGGTGTCGGATAGAAAAAGCTTTCCCTCCGTGAAGCACAGGCGGGCGATGGGTTTGGGTCAAAAAGGAGCATAGTAAGGAGTCGGACTGTAAACTGAGTCATTGAAATAGCAGAGGACTCGCTATATGAAGAGCAGAACCATGAGAAACGAAGATCTGAACTGCTATGCGTCAATGAAAAGTGACTGAGATATCGATGACACACTATAATTAATCATATATATATTATACGATAATGGAGAGGGTAATGGTGGTGACAGAAAAATTATCAAATACATAATGGGGATTTGATATCTGTTATGGATAAAAGAAAACCTGCCTGTCTGCCTATCAAATTTTTAGTATAATTATTTGCTTACATATTTTAACTGACATATGTGTCTGCCGTATTGGCTAGATCGATGTAATCGGTATTACTCCTACGGCTAACATGTACACGATAGAGCAAAAAGATATGGGAAAACTTACGTAACGTATTCTCGAAATGATGACCTATACGAAATGGCGACCCATTCTCATACTATGAAGCGTAATCCCGATGGGACCAAATGATCTCTTATAATATTCGCTAATCGTAGATCTCTATTATATTTCACTGCTAATATTATAACTATTATTGCCATAAATGTTTAGATTCCAACTGCTACCATGGGTAGTCTATGTTACCACGGGACACGGTATGAGGAATTAAGTTATTGTTAGGCGTAATTTAATTATCGTTATTACTACGTAATTACAATTAGTATATGGTGCAACAACCGATAATTACGTAGGCGTCCAAACTAGTATGAAATTTGTCTTATTATACGTGGTGCCCTCGTTGCATATGTTTCGTACGATACGAATAGTAAGCCAAACAGTGTTTGGATCATTCTATGAATTAACTGTACAGGGGCTTTTTTCGGTAAGTGATAAATATTTAATCGATCAATTTGATTATAGTTTCAATTGAACTTAGAAAGAAGGTAACTCAACATGAGTTTCATAGAAACAGTGTTAGCTAGCAATGATGTTACTTGTTAGTACATGGTCACAGACTATTGAAGAGGTGGTGTCCCTAGCCATGAATCATTGATTGTATCACCGAAATTACCGATAGCTCATAGAGTCTATGTGTATATATTTCGATATTAATATCAATCATTTACTATTATAATATCCGAAAAAAGGATTTATCTCTTATAGTAGTTGGGTATATTTGCTTAATATCCGCCTTCTCAGTATAACCAGTGAGTCTGATCAAGATATTCAACTATCGCGGCTCCTAACTCTGCCGGACTAGTTCATTCATATCTGTCTAAGGCCTTTCCTGTAGGTTTCTTGTTTTGTTGTTTCTGATCGTATTTGAGAAAAGTAGATCGCTGACGTGGATGTACGATGATGAGCTAGCGACAAGTTATTATTTTCTCCGTTCCGAAGTGTGACATGGTAAGCTAGGCCGTGAGCAAAAAAACGCTATAAAGTGACGAATAGCGCAGACCTGATCTGAACGGATAACAACTTGGCTCTGTGGAATACATATAGCTTAAACGGCGACAGTCTGTTTTGTAGGGCGCGCGCACAGTGACAGCCGGCCGGGTGAAAATGATGCGATACTGAACCAGGCCTTCTCCAAAAACTGATTCAACGCAAACGGACATAACACCAAACTTTTGACGTTTATTGAAAACAAAACGATATGATAATTAGGATAATGAAGTAATTGATATGACGACGATAACGGTGGCGGTTATGAGGACGTAATTATAACGACCACGGCGTAACGAGGAAATACTGTACATAGGAAACAAACGGAGCTAGAATTCTCCTAGTAAGAGAATTACAATAATAAACTGTTAGTTCATATGGTCGCGACAATATGTTGGCTATTGTCATTGATGTTATTTTTTTTTTTCTATTTTACACATATATGTTTTCTAAGTGAAAACATTACTTTGTCTTGCATAGCGTGATGTTTTATTGAATACAGCATCGAAAAGTCATAGGACCGATTAGGGCCTTTAAATTTGCCTTAAGATTTTCGTGTTTACTATAGGAACTTAATATGTCGTAAGAAAGGAAAAACGTAAAGTAACACTTCCTATTGGTTCATTGTTTCTGCGGAATGACTGGAAATTATCGTTGTGCACGCATCTAATGAAAATACGCGTCCTTGTTTACGCAATTCGTATTTTTACACGTGTTTTTTTAATTCGGCAAATTTGGATGAATTGGACATTATTGTTATATCATCGGTAATATACAAAAATGAGAGGGCTCGCAGGTAAAAATAATGATAGTGCTTTAGGAAAGGAACACACACACAAAGGGGGTACTAAGATCTCATCGGCTTAGTTACGTAGTCACTGGTTTTTCTTCGGCATAGGAATGGCAAGCCTCCTAGACTATTCAGCTTAATATTTGATACCGTATATGTTTACTACTGCTGATCTAGGCGCCTGGCCATAGTGTGCCTGGATTCTAAGGAAACCGTGATAGACTGTAAATGCAAACAAAACTATTGCTTTTATAATTTAGGCACGTGTTGATTAGTGAGCAGAAGTTGTGTGTCCTAAGTTACGTTTCAAGCAGGAACAAGGTGCAAATGCGATGTTTAACAAAGCCTCGTTTAGATCGAACGTACAGTAGCAAAACAAGTTACTTTGATAGAAAGTTGTAATTAATTAGTCAAGTAGCATTGTATTAATAATAATTATGATGTTTCTCCAAATAACGTCTATTCAATTTGGGTACAATTTGTACATAATCCGATAAATAAAGCCAATTTTTTTGTCTGTTCAATCACTCGGATTATTATTACTGCTGTACAGTTATCACTGATCTCAATCAGATTACCATTATCGATTGAACATTTCATAGCTTATTTGATCGGGTCGGAGAAGAAAATCCGCTTACCTGCATAGAGACCCAAAACAGAGCTAATTATATATAGTGGATTACACGAATGATCATTATTATCACTGGTACCGTCCGTTTATAATTTCCACAATTTCAATTTCATTCGTTTCATCATTTTGCGTAACTACGCGTGAGCGGACTACGTCACAAACTTCTTTGCGCAATTCCCAGCGTTTCAAGTTCACGTTCGCCTAAATGTTCTCCCGCCACCTTTTGACGCCTGCTGTCCGCTGTAGCCTTTCGACTCGCCAGTTCGTGACGAAAAAGCGTCCACTTTGAAGGCCGTGCAACTTCCACAATAGTTCTATTGATGACAACAAGCCGAAATGCACAATCAAAAAACTTCCTAATGTATTAAAAGGTAAATCAGTGCAGACCACCCTACCCCAGCAACTTGAAATCGATCGACGAATATAACAAGGATATCACTCGCTAACTTTCCACTAAGAAATTGCGGTGTCTGTTCATCATCCCGAAACTGAAGCGTGAGATTTAGGACGGGGGTCATTGACGAGGAAGCCTACGGCATAACTAGGTCCACTTTAACTTCCCGTCGAATTGCAGGCTCACATTGCTATACGTCACGTTTCCTTTCATCGGTTTTGGTGGCCTTAGTTCATCTTCTACAAACATGTGGAACGAAATGGTAATGGTGTGCTATAGTAAACGTTTGTCAGCATTCAAATTTAATTACAAGCACGGCACATTAGTTTATTGGTTTTTTTTCAAATGCATGATATACATTGCATCTATGTGCTAGCTTATTTAGCTCGTTGAAAGTCTTCCTGCCCCGATCGGTTAGTTCTGGGTTATGTGTGTCCGTGAAATCCCTAGCCAGTTGAGCTGTATCCCAAGCTAACCGCCCGTGTTTTACTCTACGTAACACAAGGCCACGAATGCAGATAAAAGCAACGTTGCTTCTATGGCAGTGACAGGGAAGCGAAGACGGTGCGGTGTTTTGAAATTGTTCAATGATGCTATATTTGGTGGGAGCATTTAGATTGAGTTCAGCGTAACGATGTCACGTAAAGGGTATATTTAGCATTTTATATAAGCACACTCTATAAATAGCGATCGCTATTTAGGTCCGAATTTGGATGGATAAGGCTAGCAGGTTACTCGCACTCAATGAGCCGCGTTCCGAGATAGGCCATTTTATTGTGCACGCAAAGAAAGATAACGCGCAGTTTTTAGCCAAAATCGAGACGTAATTCATTCTGCCAAATAAAATTTACTAGGCCACCAATCTTCTTCTATGTTGACCGAGATTTCATCTATAGAATAGAAGTTTTAGGGCGCGCGCTAAGATTTCTCGCAGTACTAACTTTATTAATTTAGTGCTTTTAGGACCGTTGTAACTGTTAACCTGAAAAAACAAATGATTTTTCTGTTATCCTCGTGTTGCACCACACGCAGTTTAAAGCCTATAGAGAACATACGTTCGTAGATTTTCTGTAGTGTAAATATAGTATTAAACTGGATAGAAAGTAGTTTAGATTTCTCTTAACAATATTAACCCAAATTCTAATAACAAAGTGTCTATTCGCCTTTACTTTCCACGGCCTTCTCCTATCCGTAGAAGAAATAAATCTTCCTTATCGTCAAAAATGCTCCTATCGAAACGCCGTTTTGATAAGGCCTCGAAAATGCAAAAATACTAAGGAACTCAGCCAGAGCGCTTTCGGGTGATTTCATTTCCCAGTAAATGATCATTTTTTTTCTCTATAGCAGAGTCTGGAAAATTTGGCAGGTGCAAAACAAGCTCTCGTTACTTGGCGTTTGCTTTGGAGAGGATCTGAAGTACTAACCTAAAGTTGTCTTTCGGCTTGATTGGGCCCTCGATTTCTTTTCATAATGGAAACACAGCAGCCCGATTCCAAATTAGGGTAAAATATCTCAAAATAGTCGAACTTAACATAAGCTACCTACCTATCGCAAAAATTAGTCGCTCAGACACAACTAATTCAAATGCAACAAGAAACGTCTCTTTTTTTTTAAACAGGAGGTAAATAATAATAATAATAATAAAAGGAAAATTTTTTATATCTGAATAACGGCTAAGTGAAAACCAAGTTTTCATCGAAGTTTATGCTCGCGCTTTCTGAAAGCGTTCGCCTATCGAAACGCCGTTTTGATAAGGCCTCGAAAATGCCCAAATAAATGACAATGAATGCCAGACGTATCAGTAAAAAGACTCAGACAACATTTCTGTATTGAAGTCCTGAGCTGTTTTTAACCGCATCTAGAATTAAACGCGAAACTAAAATGAGTGGGTTTGGGATAGCCTAAATCAAAACGTTCTTGGCATAAAAAAAACTCACTAATTTAACTAGAGCACCATCGTCCAGCTGCTCAACAACTTTTTGCATTGCCCGATTTTTTAAAATTTGTGAATGGTATCCATATGCAAGAACAGTGTGCGCTTCGATTTCGGGTAGAAAACGGAAGAAAATTCAGGTAATTCTATAGCAAGAACTTCATGAGAACGTATGGGCGACTCAGCTGAAACAGTGACGAGTGATACTTGATAGGCTTATCGTATCTGCTAGTATAGCACCTAAAAATGTCGTCTAGTGTTTTTTTTTTGCCATAGATAACAATTTTTTTCAAGCAACTCTATTAGTAGTATTGTTCCAAAGGTATAAATTGATGCAGCAGAATCTACTGGGGCAAGACATATTACGAATTATCTATTTCATGAAGGGTGCTATGAAGTTAGGGCTGCGTCTTCAATCTTAAAATCATCAAATTGGCAGTAAAGCAAAAATCACTACTTATTCATTTACAGTGAGCCTCTGCCATTACGGAGGGAACCTCTATGCACACTGCACTTCTCTAGTAACATACAACCATTTAGTATACATACCTCTGTGTGGGTTAAAATATCCAAGCTTTTTATGTCTCAGGGAAGGCAGGCGTCAACTTCACAGGTAAATTCATAAGACAGGTAGTATAAATCGTCATTGTTAGCTAACTCGACAAAAACGCACAGAGCGCTTATAATAAGTGGGCCTTAAAATGTTTGTGTGACATTTTTCGTTATTTGCTTTAGTGTTGAATCTTTGTGCCGTCAGGCAGAAACGTTAGGAAAGCTTAAATCAGCAAGTAAAAAAATAGCGGGGCTATATGAGCTAACATTTTCCCAACTAAAAAGCTTTGACAGCGGCAGTTAAATATCTGAAGCTGGTTGTCATGTCCGTAACGTTTTTGAATTTTGTTATTACTAAACGGTGTGTCCTAGGGCGTGTCTGGCATAGCCATCTTTACAGGCAGAGTTGGAAAGCGTATGTCATAAATTTACTCTACCGACCGATGTCTCCCTCAGAGATAAATTCATGAAACGAGATTAGTGCAAATATTCTAAGTGCGGACACAACAGACAGCAACTAAATCCACGTATGCGAGTTAACTTGAGAGTTTAAATGATAACTTCAATACAACTTATAAATAAATTACTTATTATACCTACAGCACGTGTCTAAAATTATTTCAACGGCATGCTTCTTCCAACGTGATAACTTTTCTAGAATCTAGAAAACCAGCCGTAGCTGTTAAGTTGTTTTGATCTGACTTGCCGCATCGTCTACGACATGCCTTTGGCCAAGCAGAAGGAAGACTCTGTCTTGCTAAAGCCGTACCTAAAAGTGACATAAATCTAACATAGACAAGCATTATTCGGCTAAGAATGAAGACTGATTTCATCAGGTTCATACGGTCCCCCGTCCTAATGGCCAAGCCAATTGAATATTCGTTTCGGATTTAATTACTAGTCTGATTAGCGCCCCACTGGTCTCTTTGAAGTCTAATTCAATGTTTACTATGTCGCGAACGCAATAGTTTTGACACGGACCTTCTGCTACCGTATATATCAACATCGTCAAAGCCAAGTGCTTGTTTCATAGGTTGTAGATGAGGGTTATGAGAGTTCAGAGACGCATCAATTAGGTGCGGGAAGTTTGGGTCTGAACCGGCGATCAGTTATTTTCATACATCGCATCGGGGCCCATCGCACTAAATTCCCAGACAGTGTTTGTGCATAATCGCATGATAGGTGCAGGAGGCCTGCTTTATACTTAGTCCTCAAGGTTCATATTTTCTACATTGTTTTCCGTTTTACAAAGTTACAGATCTTTACCTAAATCTATTCTATCGGCAGAACGGCAAATGGAACATGTCGTATGAATGACTGCTTTCTGCTGCTGTTTTCGCCCATCTCTCAGCGTTAAGATCGTGGCTCGATGTCTAAACAGCTTAATTAATTTAAACTGCCTAAACAGGAGCTTTTGACAAACTTAATTTGGCTAGTGAATAGTGCTGACTGTATATTTTTATATACAGTCAGCGCTATACGCTTTGCTTAGTAATGGAAACGTGTGGAGTGACGGAGTAACAAAAGCTAAAGTTGACCCCCATCTTTCGTCCTTTCTCGGAAGTTAATGAGATTTGCTGGTACATTTACTTAAAAGAAGCAGACCGCGCACTGCACGGTCTGTTTCTTTCTTTCAAGTTAGAAACGAAAAGCTCATTTCCTACAACCTACAAGAGTTATACGGGACTTTCGCCTAAAATATAGCCAGGACCTTCAGGGATTTATCGGCACCCATTTAGTTTGAAAACTAAGATCTGATTCTGAAGGCTTTACCGCCCAAGCTTTGACAGGTGCTCTTGAGGTAACACAGTTGTCTACGAAATTAGCAGGCCAAGCTAGGATCTATTGGTTACTAGATCAATCTTGAATAGAAACCAAACGGAGCTATTTGTCTCACACGTGATATTAGTCTATCCATTTTTACTCTTTCATTATTAAAATGATGGTTGTTACTGTGTAGTGAATAATTTAAGATATGGAAACGAAAGTTCGTCTCACCACCGGTTCTAACTTGGCCTTGTTCTTCAGTTCTTTCGCAAATTTAAACCAAGTTTGAAAAGAAGCTCAAGTTTCAACCAGATAACCTGATAATTAACATTCAGTTACGTCGTTACGTATCGCGTACCACTGACCATAGCAATTCAAGCGTACGCTTTACCTTTCGCTCTTAGACAAAGGCCGATGGCATTGTTGGCGCTTGCTACTTAGCGCTCTACCTTAGTACTTACTTATAACTCTGCGAAACTCTTATATTTGAAAAAACTTCTTCCACATAGTCTGTGATCGTAGGCAAGCATATATATATATATATATAAACTGGAATTTCTTTCACGTTGACCTCTGGGAATATAGGCCACTTCACCGTACCTTCGAATGAGGATATATGTTTAAATATAGTATGTTTTCTGACAGCTCATTTCAATGGATGTATTTGTTTTAACCTGATTTGAAGCAAAACTACTTAAGTGCTATTTACATTGTGTTTCCAATAAGAGTATATATTTGTATATACTCAAGTATATATATTTGTTTGACTCGCTGTTTATTCCAAGCTAATTTGTGTATCATTGATGTGCTTCGTTTCCGATATCCCTTATCCGATAGGTAAAGTCCGGATGGCTGGAACACGCCGATACTGTGCTTAGTTGGGACCCGGTCTTTAAAGGCAAGACCACTTCAAAAATAAATTGTTCGAAAATTGTCAATGACAATACACCTTCGCATATTAACGTACGGTTGGTGCTGTTTTTTTTTCAATTTACGACGGAAATCCTAGTAAAATACTCCAAAAACTGGTCTTCTAATTTTTCACTGAACGTAAAACTTTCATGTAACTTAACGTCCTGCTCGGGTCGTTCGCTTAGAGAAAAAGTACTGATTTGCCTATTTGTGATAGCCTTTCGGTACTATACGGGTATCTGCTTTTCGTAAATGCTGTAAATATGAGCGCTCTTCTTGTTAAATATTCTCGTACGCCGACACCTGCACGCCGACGTTTCAGGTCGCCTACTTCATTCAGAAAGTTGAAGGCTCACACCAGTGAATTCGAACATCTGCTTCCGAGTAACAGATCCGATAAAAATATCCGCAAAAGCTTCGTAATACCTTCTTTAGGTTCCTGATGAAAGAACGATCTCGATGGTCTAGAGAAAAGAGCCTATCTATTAGAAAGCTTACCTTGTAACATCCGGCAAAAGCGATCCTGAAATGCTTCTTGAACTGTAGGAAATCCTCCATTCCGACTTCGAGTCATGTTGACGATAGTAATCAAGGGGTACTGCCATCTGATTCTTTTCAATTTTTTTTTCCTTACACACTAATATTATCTTACTTGCGTGAGAAATTTCACTTCTTTTTTTTTTCCTACTTTCTCTAAAATGGCTATAATAATAAACATATATTTATGCAAGGAACTACGGAAACGATTTTGCACTACAGGCTTGGAAAAGTACCGCATGTCTGTGACTCGTTGTTGACAATTGCTTGAGTTTCTAATGTAGATATTCTAATATAGAGCACGGTAATCACTATGCTCGTCGACGACTATTCACCTAACTACAAAAATTTGGGTAGGACGACAATTTATTAAGAGCAATTAGTGCATAATTTTATACCTCCGTCTGGCCGTATAAAACTTGGAATTGTTGTGAACGTTACGGTCCGATATCTCTAATGGATCCTGACGGGACGATGCGTACAGGCTTATTCCCGAACCAGAATCATCCGCCTTACGCTTTCGGGGCCGCCTAAAAGTCGTATCTTAGTTCCATGGATTCTGAAATAATTGCCCTAGCTCTCAAAGAACTGTTCGCCGGCGACTTACAAATTCACGCATTTACAACAAACCGATAATATGGAAAAATCTCAGAATGATGCTTGGAAAATCACATGGTACGAATGGCCTCAAAACACCCAAATGATGTAGCATCTGCTGCCATAACTATCTTGGAACAGGTATAGTAGCGCGCTCACAAACCGTCTTATCGCCGTTTTCCATCTTTTAGTAGTTAAGCCAACCAAAAGTTGACTATGTAGTAAAATTAGCGAATTTCGATAATGTCAGTGTTTAGCGTTAGTAATAAATTTGTACTCAGACTGATCGTTGAACGAGGATTCAGCCTGTTAAAATAGACCTGTATGAAAACACGCAGCGTGCAAAGTCCCACGTTTTGTTCTTGGAATACATTCCTAATATTAGTCCCGACATCTTTGAAATACGTGCTGAAAATAAAAAAACAGCATTAAATCCCTTCTGTACGATCTGCTTATAAAACACTTGCTAGGGAACAGAATCGAAATTACGAAAGCAGGCAAACATTTTCTTTACTTTATTTTGAATAAAATTTCTAATCTTCGTGTTTACTAAATGGCTTTTGTAAGAATCCCCAGATATAGATTCTGAATTGCTAACCCCATCATTACTTTGTTTACATCGTAAAACTACACCGCTTTATCCCAACGTACCTCTTTTTTTGCCCCTTCCCGATACACCTCATAGTTTCAGTACTATCAATCTGTGTGAGGTCAAACTACGAATCGACAGCAGCTCCGAATGTCATGACTTCAGTAAGTGTCGACTAATAAATCAATCACAGACTTGCTAGTATACATGAGACATCATTATTGCCTCTAGCGATCCAATCTGCGGCATACTTTATTCAAACGTAGATGACCAAAACAAAATACTTTTCTCTGTAAAGAAACTGCCGTGAAAAGCGAGACACTGACACAGCAAAGCAGATCCAACATCGAACAGTCTGAACTGGAACAGTGTCTGGTTGACAGGCGACCACCATCTGTTGATCAAGCCTTTACGTTGATACGGCTTTAAACCTAGTTTTATCCTTAGTGCACGCTATTTAAACGGGTGCTCATTAATGGTTGAACATCTAAAGGATATAATGCTAGAAAGATCCATCCTGAGTTTGAATGTTGCAGCGAACAAGAAAAACGGTACCAGAGGTTAGCCGTCTAACGCGCCGTTAAAAATGCAAATAGGACATGGAATATTTATATGCTGCTATGTCTTTTGCTGTACAGTTATTCAAGGCTAAATGTCAGGCATAGACTAGATATATATATAAATCCACCGAAGATGTCACAGTAGGACAGTATCAAATTCAGGCGAATAAAATATCCAGCGTCATAGTTCAGCTGTTAGCAGGGTCTTCGCTTACGACCCCGCGTCTAATCTGGTACTTCATTTAGAAAATATGGCTTTGGCTTCATAGGTCTGTAATTAGTTTTTTGCTCTGTAGGGCCAGACTACGCAACATTAAATATCGGTGAGACTACGCAAACATAGTCCAGGCCAAAGAAATTCCTTACCTAGAGGTGGGCATGCGCCTTGCGGTCGTTTAGTGTTAAAATTTTAGATTCAATTGAACCGTTATCATCGAATGATTGCATTATGCTAGTTTAGCCGTTTGATTCTATGAGTGGGATAAAGCTTCTCGATGGCTTTTGATGTTATCCAACGAATGAGTACCGGCACACCGGCATCATGTCTTACTTCCATTGTTTCTACTAGACAAATGGAAAATCTATAGCAGCATAATTTCGCTGTGAATGCCAAACTTACACAGCACTTTTGCCGCCCAGTTCTCGTTTTCTCCGAGACAATAGACCCGCTTACCAGATCAGACAGAACGAGAGTGCCGCCCTAGTAAGCGGAAATTTCTCCTGCGTGTCGGACCTATCATCAATGAAAGATCGAGATCACCAATAAATGCAACTTCAAATTTAGCATTGTTTCATACAGTTATAGAATGAGACTCAAAGTAACTAAGACCCAAGACTGTTAAGCTGAATACGCATACCAACTTCTATTCTGGCACGCTAGTATTACTACGACAAAGAAACAAGAAGTTACGTTTCGAGAGCTAGCGTTAACCGCGGATATCATACAAGCGGCCTATCGACTCGGTCTGAATACGATCAGAAAATCTGAGAGTAGGAAGTTTTTACTAAAGGCCAGCTTTTGCGAATATGGCGATTGGCGGAACTTACGAAAACTTAAAAAGGCTGCTTTTTTGTTCGACAATTACTAGGCAACCTGTTCCGATGCGTTGTTTCTAAAAGCCGATTTTAAAAAGATCACTTTTCGGCACGCCCGCAAGATATATTCTACTAATATACTGTTTATTTGTATCCACGCGCGGCTCTACGTAAACGCTGAAGAACGTAGTAGCTTTGACCAGAAAAGTGAACTCAAGTCCGCTCAAATGTTATTAGGTCTCTAAGTAAGTCTGCCTAAGCTCTTCAGCAAACATTGATCGCAGAGCTAGAACTAGGACTTGTGATCTACACTAGTCTGCATTGCTAAAAATGACGTCATTATGGACAATAGCTTACGCTACATATCGTATAATAAAAAAAAAATGTTGCTAAGATTATTTATTTATTTAAGTTCTGTATTGTAGCTACTCTCACGATATATATGAACGAACACCTTAGAAGGCTGACTGTGGCAGCAGACGCTGCAGGTCCTTTGGCACTTTGTAGGCCATCTGTGCGTTTGTAGATACTGGTTGTAGATAATCATCACAGATCACTTTATGGTTCTTGAATGAGATGGCCCGGTATTCCAGCCTTTAACATTCGCACCGGACCTTGCGTTACGTGTATAACGCCCCGCCCTAGCAAAAACGGTCACAAAGTTGGCGCAACGTCTACTTCGTGTAATATATGTGATACGTTGAATGAGGCTTTTCTAGAGATTCGATCCTGATTCAATTCAAATTATCAACGTAAAACCTTGAACAAGTTGTTTCTTTATAGGATAAAAAATCGCCTTTTTCATTAGGTATAGTTGAAAGCAATGTTGAGATCATAGCTTAATGGCGGACTTCACTATAACTGAATGAAGTTTGTTCCCTAATCTAAAGATATCATACGAGAAATGACGAATTCGTCAAATGTTTAGTACCTGCTCGGGCGACAATGTGACGCAGCTTGTCGTGGTTGGAAAGATGAGCGATGCGGAACTCGTTTATATAATTAAATTGTTTACAAATAAAGTTCCTCAACGAAAACAATTCAGACATGGCCACAGAATCGTCGATAATATGCAGTTCGAGAACGGCGCCTGTCAATTAACAAACACAGATCATTTACCTTTCCGACAAACCATTCTCATTGCACATTAAATGTGAGCCGGCCGTCTCATCACACAACGCTGACCCTAACAACTTCTCGAGCTTTCGTGCGTTCCACTAAGGTGTCTTTAAGGCTAAGTAAGACAGACGCGCAATCATGATCAGTGTTAGTTTTTTTCCTTTTACCATTGAATAGAATATAACTACAGTGTACTGCTAGATATTATTATGATGACGCCAGTACACAGGGTTACGTGGTGCTATGGTAAATACCTGCATCAACAACAGGTACAGCTTTTGGCAATCGATGGTGCACCCAGTTGCGAATGGGCTTTATCAAATCCCGCATACGCATACGTTCCCGGCGCTCGACTTCAAACCCGTACTCACGACGGCGAGAATCTAGAAGCATAGAACAAATCAATTATGTTCGTTTATCGTCGATAAACGCGTAAGGGAGCGACGATTCTTTGTGTCTGCGTGAAAAGCTTGATGGCGCACTCTGCTGCGACCTGAATATAATAAATGGAAATAACTAGAAAAGATGGATGAAACAGCTTCATAATTTACTAAATGAATTCTATCGGAGCTGGGCGAATAGCGGCATCCGGTGTTCGCCGAATAGGAAATCGAGCAGTCGGAGTATCCTGCGCATATATGTTGCCAATAGGAACAGCATCACACTCCTGGTATCTGACCCGAACTGCATAGATGACATTTAAAGTTGGTTGTTTATACAATCTGAAAGTAGCTGTGCTTGACCTACCTGTTATAGATAAATGGTGAACTTTAATTGTAATTGAGTACCCCCGACACACGCGTGCCTCCAATTCTTTGAACTTCAGAATCATTTTCACATCCAAATCAGCCATCACAATTGTCTTGTCGAAGGAGAAGTGCTCGAAGTCGTCCAAGGTGTTTGTCGCAATAATGATCGTGCCTAGTTAAAACCGCCGAGAGTACATTGGTACTAGTTCAATTTAAATCAGTGATCATTGATTCAGAATATAAGATAGTATTTGTTTTTTTTTTTAGTGACGAAATTTTAAATAGACTACATTTTGAGATTTTCTGCTTTCAGATCCAACTCTCCTGGTTTAGAGTGCCTTATCGCCAACACAGGCCTCAATATTAATGAAATTTCCTTTGATAGGAATACGCGCACAGACTAAAAAAAATTTCTAATTTCAAGTAATTTAGTGACCTTCTCACTCACAGTAGCCTCTTATGTTTGAAATGGCTTTCCAGATGACCTCTTTGGTTTGCAGGTCGACCTCAGCCGTCGGCTCGTCGAGAAGTACAATGGGTGGTTTCCCCACAAATGCCGACATTACAGCCACGAGCCGTCTTTCTCCTTTGGTCAGCGTAGACATCGTGCTGTGTATACGATAAAGTGTTTCTTCATGACAATTGTTAAGTACCCCATTCATTTCATACCGGATGAGACAGTTCAAAGAGAAACTGGCAACAGAGCAAGTAAGTAGTAACTAGCAACTAACAAAAAGCATCTTTTTAAAAAATTCTTACACGCATTTCGATAAGTTCGTATTTTCAAGCGATACATAGGCATTTTCTCGGCTTGAACGGGAATCTTCGAATAAATGACAAAAGCAAAGCTTTGAATCAGCCAGCTACACAACGATGATTAATTTTATCCAGTCACACAAATACTCACGTGCTTAATAAACTCTTGTCATTATATTTATATTAAACGCAAGCTATGCTCCTGCTATGCCCTATTCAACACTTACTTGAATATCTATTAGTTAAAAGTACCAGCATCGATCCGTACTAATTTTTTCGTAGTTTTTCCTAATGCTGCTGCGACGTCAACTGTCCTCCTTGATAATGAAATTACGTCATAACGCCTACTTGCGCCTTTTTTGAAGCACTTGCATCTCAAATGGTTGTTCTACAATTTAGGCACTTCATTTCTCATTCAACACCATTATACTACATTAAGCCCATTTTTCTCATAAGCATTACTATTCTGAGCCATCTATGGCGCTTTAGTTGAATTGAGTAGACTATTCAGCTGCTACAACCGAATATGACCGGCTACCTTTTGAACTAGTTGGGGTAGTAAAGGGATAATTTCAATATATGTAAGCGGTACTTTACTTTTTTCACACAGGCGCTTGGCAGCTTACGAAGAGTCACATGTCTATCATTCGTGTTCTCGCATGTAATTTCTACGTCTATTTCGGATGTCTCTATTTCGAAATAAATCGACAGAGGGATATGCTTGCCTACCAGCTGCCCTTTTTAAGGCACGGAAAACTTCATAATCACACAGGTCTAGGTCAAAGCAATGAACGGCCTGAAGCTAACGTTCGATGGTCCTTTGCTTAATCTAGAATGTAATTTAAGCACGGCGATGAGGTCTGGGGTTGTCATCAAGTAGCCAGACTGCGTTGAGGTACCAGATCGTTTTGCCAGCAGTCCTAAGTCACTTGAGAAACTCGAGATAATGAGCTGCGTTCCCTATTTTATTTGCAGCGAGCATCTCATTGCAAGTTCTATCATCAGCAGGTTCGAACGTAAAGTACGTTCGAACCTGCTTGACACTGCCATGGAACTCGATTGCTCTCCAGGGGAACGTTATTTTCTTGCCTGGCCCCTCTCCGGCTGGCAGTAGAAAGAGACTGAGCCATGCCTTGTCTATGGCGACTGCGTGCGTCAGATTAGTTCTTTGTTAATTAGAGTTTTGCAAATAGCACCTGGAACACACCATACGCGTTTCCAGCTGGTTTGAAGCTAATTCATTTTTTGTCACTATTTTCAAGCGTCTGGGTTATATATTATTCAGCACTCTCAACTATCTGTGTTATAATTCTATAACGTGTTACGTGTAAAACGTCAGCTTTAGCGGACGGATCTCCTTTTCGATTCGAGGCTCTGCGTTCGTAAAAAACGTGTTCGACTGCGCCAATGCGTTCTCGTTTTTCATGTCCCGACGTCTGTTGTCTAATTATCTACTGAATGGTTTCAGCTCTTTGATCGTCTGCGCCATTGACGAACGGTACTTTCACTTACAGCCTTCTTGTTTAGTATCTTCACTAATCATCGTTGAATTTTTGTCGCGCTGTGACCATTGAACGTTGCTCTTCAAAGTTACCAAGATTTTTTCATCTGAACTTATCTCTTTTGGAATGAACTCAACCGGTTTTCACCAACAAGTTTCTAGAAACTTGATTCGTTACCAGCCAATTTAAGTAACTAGAGACACATTTTATTTTAAAACCTGTACGACTTTCCAACAAGTTATACATTTTTTAAAATTTTCCGGACTCGCTTGAGGCAGCCTTATACATGATGGGGCCACTAAAACACAGAACGAACCATATCTTCCTGTTGGTAGGTTAAGTTAACGATTCACCTGACTTCCTGCGGGCCACAACGCATGATAATTTTACTGGGAAAATGCAATATCTTAATTGCAATTTTTAGATGGGTAAAATCCACTAGAAACAATTCTTAGTAGGGTACAATTAGGACGTTTCGAAATTGTACTGGCGGGCACCTATTAAACTGAAAATATATCTTGCCTCTTACCTGCGAAGGCGGTCAGCTACACCGAATATGGTAGCCAGTGCTTCGACGCTGTTTTGCCTGAATGCGTAAGGCATTCTATGCAGTTCAGCATGAGTCAGGAGCAGCTCAATTAATTGCATTTCTTGAGGAACCTCTATTTGCTTACTAAAATAACCGATCTTTGCCGGGTCAGTCTTCGGCGCTCCGTTAACGTACACAGTTCCGTATTCAAGCTTTAGTTCGCCACGAATAACTTTTAACAGAGTACTTTTACCGACTCCCGCTAAGCCCAAGATACCAAAACATGAACCCGGGTCGATCACCAGATTAAGAGTTGTTGGTTGAGAGCAATGCACCTTAATACAGGCGTCCTTAAAAACAACGCTGCCCGTACGAAGAAACCGATCAATTTGAACTTTAGCGAAAATCGCCGCCTCCCGAAGGAGCGTCTCATCCTTACCCTCTGCCATAACAACTTCATGTTTCAGAAATTCTTCTAGCTCGCTAATGTTCTTTTTACGCCGACGCCGTTCCCCAATCAGGATCAACTGAGTGATCGAATTCCATTTTTGCATAATGACGATGAGGATGATATATAGGGGCTTTAAGAAGATCAGACTCCAGTAAATGTGCACTACGAAGGGAACAGAAAAGTAAACATAGATTATTTGAGCTTTTCCTCTCACCGTTACTTTCCTACGGATCAATCAACTCCAGCTATGGCGTATTTGCAACTAGTTTAACATTAATCCGATTGGTCTCACTAAGCTTAGTTCTGGTTTAATCTATGCTCAACGGTGCTTTACGAACTACAGTTGGTTGCAAGTGTTAGACAGCCAGCAACAGAAGACAAAACAACTTTATATTATTATTTATGAAAATAGCACACCCGATTGACGACTTGTATTCCAATATTGTCACGACTCTATCTAAAGATGGGGCTGAAAGGACATGCACCCGGCCGGAACACTGATCTCTAGGAATGGCGCCTACACATGTCCTTGTTAATGTAGCCTTTAGCGATTAACTATTTCATCTCAGGCCACAAAGTTTACACGCTCAACATATGTGACTGTGAAGTGTTTAAGGCAGGACAATTTTTGCTGCGAAAAACGTTCGGAACAATTCTGATGTCGCTATATTATTCGTCCTGATGTGACCCGGAGGTTCCAGTGAGTAAAAAAACAACGGATATCGGTAAAAAACAATTGACTAGTTAGTTTCAAAAGATCGACCGACCCATAAGATCTAAAATGTTTTATTTTATTAAAGTTTTGTTTTCAGATTTCGTCATCAGAAGGGATCCCTATTAATTCGGCAGGGCAGATCAGGACAGACAATCAGGCGTCTAGCGTTAAGTTGTTTAATCGGGCTTTATCGGTATGCTTGAGGGGTTCGTAAGGGGTTTCAGTTTTCTTGAACAATGTTCCTAAGGGCAGGCCCAACGAGAAGGGTAAAGGTCGTTTAATGAACACTTTCGTTGAGCCGCTGTGAGCTTTATTGAAGTACGGTACAGAAATGGCTATCATAACGTGTCACGAACCCAATAACTCTTTTTTCAAACAAACAAGAGTTACAGAAAGCCTAGACTAGGAATGTTTGAAGAGAAAGAAGCGAGCTTTCAAATCGACTACTTCTAGACATTGCTTTCGACTTCACGAAAATTTGAATATGAGAAAACTGACAACAGCTCTAAAAAGGGCAGCTGCTCCCTTTATGTTGAAATCTAACAGATGGTACCTCGAATTCAGATATAATTTAGACCCGTTGGAAACGGGAACGCAACCCATTTTCGGGCAAATTGCCAATCTAAAATTCTATTGGTCACCATCGTGTGTCCGTCCCCGGTGGTCGAGGAATAAGTGCCCCGTCTGCAAAAACCGGTTCTCGGCAGTTTTTTTTTCCCCGGCTAAACATCTTCAGTTAAACAACTCTACTGATACCGCCAACATGATTTCTACTTCAATTTCTTATCCACTTCATATGACTCTGCGTACAACTTCTTTGGGGCTAGATTGTAGAGGAGCTTTCATAGAGATCTGATTTTAAAATGAGTTACTGAAGTATTATATCTAGGCGATTTGAATTTCTCTTGAAAGCACATGAAAAAGGATCATGTTTGTGTGGACTCACATAATTCATTCGATGCCTTCTTTGAATAACACTGCCAGCCACCATTCACGCAGCATTGTCTTAAAGCGTACGGATTCCATGGGCAAACAAGTTGTATCACTGTCGGATCGGAGCAAACGGTACCAACACGTTCGCCTTCCAGAATCAAGTAAATTGCGGCATAAACAGCTAAAATCATAAACGCGCCTTTTTAGGCATCACATGTTTATTTGCGGCCGAAAAGCAAGAGCAACAGACTTATATTTGATCTTCGAAAAAAGCGGGAGCATCCGTGAAATAGATTTTGAAACGCGGAAGAACAGCGCAAGTGCAGTTTTCAAGAAACTGTATTTGGTACTCGGGCTTTTTTGCCGGTTCTTTAATTAAAGATGGCGTCCGCCCGCTGCGTATATAGGCATTGTGAGATTCCATCATGTGATTCGTATCCTCTGTTAGTATACCTTTCCTATCGCCTAAAATGCTTGGAAGACTAACATAGAATACGTTTAGAAGAATTTAATTGCGTTTCGGTGTCTAGTCGGTGCTTGATATGCGCCAGGCGCCTGTCAAAAGGAAAAAAAACATCTTGAATTGACGTACCGCTTCCCGGGGCAATTATTGGTGACGCGACGTACATCCAAATGCTTTGTTTATAACCGTACAAATAGAGCAAAGTAAGGCACGTATAAGTGCAAAAAATGTAGACGAAGAGATGTATAGACGATATCCACGACGGAAGCGGGAGTGCGTATGCGATGCTGCTTAAACTTAGCTCGGAGCCGGCGAGCATCCCGAAAATGATGTAATCCTTCCATAAAGGGCCAGGGTCGTAAAAAGTATCCAATGTCCTCATTTGAAACGTATGGTGTAACCATGTAGGCATGATCACGAATATCATTAGAACGGCTGTGTCTAGATAGGGAGAATCGAAAGGTAATCAATCACACAAACGGACATAAACTGCTCCGTGGGAGGTTACACAAGCAAGAAACGCACGCAGGCCAACTTTTAAGAAGACATTGTTATTATTACCAAGTAACCGGCTCCTTGATAACCTTCCAATTAATCAGCTTATAATGCATTCTACTAACGTAATTCTAACAAATATCGAACGGTAAATTCGTTCGTTATAGATTATGGTAAACAGCATACCTAAAGGTGGTGGCCTAAGACTACGCGGTTCCATATTGGATCGATCGCACATGTGGTAGGATCGATTATGGAATTTTAAACCGAAGGTATCACAGAATCGGAAACAGACCTTCGAGATCTCAGAGATCGTAGGGCTAGAAACAGACAATGGGAGGAAATAATAAGGCCACTGTCCCAAATATTGCCACGACCCTTATTACTGATATAAGTGATTACGAGAATATGCATGATCACTTGGGTCGAAGGACACTGCCAATTAGTACTTAATCAAACCTATCGTGGTGGGGCTCGAGCCAATGACCTTTGGTTAACAGCTCTAGACAAATCGTAAGTTTTAAGTTAAAAAGTCGAATTTGCACTCTAACAGTCCTTATACTCATAAATTCTCATGCAATTAAAAAAACAATATGCAATAACGACATAATATCTATCTTATTATTAGACTGGTAAAATGTACAACCGTTATTGTATGTTCTTCGCAAAGGTGCAGAAACACAATAACGGGCCCAAAACCATTGTCTAGTGTGAACACTCTTCTACACCAATTATAACGACAAGCACAAGTCACTTAGAACAACTTAGAAGAACAACGTCTGAGTCTATCGACTACTTACTCAAGATAAGAAGTACGGTGTAGGTGCCGATAAAAAAAGGTAGTTTTGATAGGCCAGAATAGAATAGATGACGGTACAAAAAGGGCGTGTAGGTAGCGCGGACGCAGTAGAAGCTATTGGTGATAATGAAGACGATTACGATCATCCTAAATAGAAGGCTGGCGTCGCTTTCGACTAAGCAATACAATAACGCACAGATGTTAAGATTCCCATACGACCAAGTAAGCTTCATGATAGAATTAACTAACGATTCAGGCGACAGGCCGTAGCACATATGGTGGTTCTGATCGTTTTTCTTAGCTCATACAGTACGCCGAATGTACGATACCCAGCCAAATCGGACGATCCGTTCGTGAGAGGTGTTCTCGGCCTGCTCAAAAGGTACTGTTACAATTGGATGCTGTTGAATCCACACTAGAGCTTAAGGCTGCTAACTTTTTTAGCTCAGAAATCTACTACAATAAGCTAACTGTCAGCACCCGGATGTACACGTAAGATGATCGACTGCCTATTTGTTAGGCAAGCGTCAAGCGACGCACTATCAGAGCTAATGTAAAAGTCATGGTATCTGCAAAAAAAGCCGGATTTAGCGTGTCACAAATGACCTCAAAAATGATATGTGCCCCATTTGTCTACGACGCTCAACGACAACTTACAAGTAAGACGTTCCCGGTACGAGTCCAGTTTTGACTTAACGACTTTTAGAGTATACGATACACTCCTATTCTGTCTCGCTAGGGCTACGTTCAGTAGAGAAACAATGACGCTGTGAAGAATATCCTCATTATTTGGATGAACAGAAATCTCAATTACATCCGACAGATTTTTCGGGTCTTTTTTGGCGTCCAAACAAAATTCATACTTGCTCCGTAAAGTCTTGTAGCTGTCGCCTCTTTCCCAGCGATATCTATTTAAGCCTTTAAAATATGGTTCTATCATCTTTAACAGATCGGCATCCCCTCGGACGCAGTAATTCATAAAAGGATTAATCTCGTCGCTATAGTCGAGGTACATCAGGACATATCCGCTGTGCACAAGGAAGTAGGTCAGCGTTATCACGACGAGACAGGCGACTATATATCGGGCTAGAGGTAGTCGCGAAATATTAATTCCCGAATGTACTGCAACGATAAAGACAAATATCTTCATGCGTTTTTGTCTATTCGAACACAAATTTCTAGTAAATGATCAAATATACGTACGCTGGAAATTTCTTACAGCGCGGCTGGGCGCAATGAACGCTGAGGAACCTCTTCTCTGTCAGAGAACGGGTTCAACAATATACAATATTAAGCAATAACGTAGTCAAAAAAAGCTGATAAAACCTCGATATTATACTCCACAGTGTTCGCATGCATCATCTGGAATGACTTATCTGACTTACAGATGACAGAAGACAGTGCAACGAGAAATTTCTGATACCGCAATCGCTTGACTTTCGTCGCAGTGTGCATACGAAGCCAATTTCGTACATCGGCCTTCGTCGTTCCGGCTCCCTCGATATCAGCACCACGCAAGCCCTCCGGCTACACAAGTCAGGTAAAAATAACAACGATTTGCTACCTTCGAAAAGCAGTGATGACGATTCTTCTACGAATAATACGAAAGCGCTGTTTCGTACGGTATTGCACGTTGATGCTGATAGATCAGAGAAGACGGAAGTTTGCCATCGCCTCGACGACAGCCGGTAGGGCAATCAATAGGCTCTCTCAGTACAGATACGACAAAATACAACAGTAGCAAGAAATTTCTAATTACAGATAATACAGCTTTGAGAATACTCCAAGTAAATTATCGTCTCTCCTTATTATTTTCAGGACGACATACGAGTTGATACGTGTAAAATAAAACCTCAATTCTAGTTCGGATAATAATAATAATAATAATAGCAACAATGGTTACGCACATGATTAAGAAGAAAGAGCATGTCCTCTATAGTTGTCTCTGCAAGGCTGAACCCCGCAATCTTGAGTTCGTTTTTTTGTTGATCTAGTCGCTCTGAAATCTTCTCCAGTACGTTAAGTTTGTCGTGGTGCGTCAAATGAAATAGGAACTTAGCGCTAACAAAGTCATCAAACGCCGTCAACAGGCTACCTGTTAGCTCTTCCAGGGCATCATATATTTGTCCCATGCGACAATAGCGCTCTTTCGATATACAAAGACTATAATCAAAATCTGAAAGAACACACACAAATTGCCGAAACAACAATAAGGTCTACAGCCATTTGTATCTGGCACAAAATCACCTATGAATGCGTAAGATT
This sequence comes from Varroa destructor, assembly GCF_002443255.2. Classification (NCBI taxonomy): domain Eukaryota; kingdom Metazoa; phylum Arthropoda; class Arachnida; order Mesostigmata; family Varroidae; genus Varroa; species Varroa destructor. Next base: position 52,171,125 of record NW_019211454.1, on the reverse strand, counting down.
AGATAGCGATCTCTAATCGACAATCCGGGCACCGCCGTTGGTAAAAAGTGTTAGGCCGAATCGTGACCGTATTCTCAGTACCGATGCTCCAAAGGTCGAATTGCTTCTCAGAGATGTTCCCAAACTATGCCTGGTTTGCAGCTGTATATGTTAGACGAAATCAAACTTCGATAAAGCTGTTTACTAACGGAACTTGTTCCGAAGGAAGGATGGTGATCCATCCAGTGCCAGCTCGCCTTGAAACTCAATGCCAATCCGTTGGCCCAGCAATTCCGCTACTTTTGGGCTAGCCGTAAGAACCACAACGCTGCGTTGCCTTTTGCCGATATGTATTAACTGCAACACCTAACGATGCGACGATTGAAATATGTTCAGTGCACGTACCAGTCGAATAGACAATTATGTACCTTTCTATTTAATGTCTATCTTTTATTTTATTTTTGGTATTTATATGTATGTATAATAGGCTATTTCTATCCTATTAACTAGCTAGACTATTTCGTCACAGAAATTAGAATGTAAATAATGATGATTCTCACCCATGGCCATACACTATATCGATGCAATAGAAAGGATGGATTTGAACATTTTCATACTTACCTTGTTTTTGCATGTAGAGGGACAATTTTGGATCTTCAGTAGTAGCTATTATACATTTGGGAACACCTACAAGCGAAAACCTATATAGTACCAATAAGCGACGAACCAATGGTATGTCCTCTTGATGAAGTCCTTGCAGGGGCTCCTCGAGAATTGTCACGAGCGAAGCGCTTGAGAGTGCGATAATCATGGCGATTAATTTTTTTTGTCCGGTTGTTAATTTTCTCACTTTACAACCAATCAGATGGAGGACATTTAGTCGAGCCATCAACTCTTGAGAATGAAGGTCCAGCTCCGCTAAAGGGGCAAACAGCACGCCAAAGATGATTAGTTACAAGCTAGTTGCATAAGAGACCGGACTTCAAAGGGGTCATAAACTACTTAATTGCTAAATACGTGCTATGTGTCATTTTCATCAAACATAACAGACTTTTATGTGTTTTTGAACTTTTTTTTTAGACCCATCTCCTCCACAGCTTAGCCTAATATAATTAGCATAAAACGTGCGACTAGTGACGAATCGCGGGTGCGTCAGGTCCGAGGTTTCCTTTAGGCTGATGGAACAACTGAGAAAATGTATCCGTATTGACGAAAAACAAAATTTGTTTACGTATTTTTTTTCTTGAAACAATAAGTCACATCGCTATTACATCAACCCTACAATGAATAGATAGGTAATATTTGTACGACAAAATTATGCATCGCGAGATAAATTTAGACAGATTTGGCAAGCGACCCAGAGTAATCCGTACGTAATCAATAGAAGTGTAACATAAAATTTCAATAAACTTGAATAAAAATAACCTGGACTACACCCTCCACATCACGTCCAATATGGCATTACGGTGGAATTGCGCCGAGGTTATTAGATATTTATTATTATTATTATTATATATACGGTATATTATAGAAAAAACAAAATGTAATAATATTTATTGTTGGTTGTGGCCAGATATCGGCATACAATAGACTGTTAACTGTCGTTCGGCGTTCGAACTATCCGAAAAATGTTTTCACTCGGTTTCAGTTAAGCGTATCAAACTTATCTTAGTCAGCCAGCCAGCACAAGACATGTGTGATAATACGTGGTCCTGAGACCGATTTGGCCAAAAAATGTCCCAGGCTTCCTGAAACGAAACTGTAGGCACTCACCATACGTCAACAGTTTGTTCAATATGCGGAAGTTGTCGAGCACTGTGAGGTTGTTGAAAAGTATTGGATCGGCTGTACACACTGAGATATGTCCCTTTAATGTGTTATAGTGTAGGTCCTTTGTGTGAGATGTAGAAGTTACTGAAGGCCCGTGGTGCTCACCTGTAGGTAAAAGGGCCTCATATAATGAGTCGTCGGATATACTTAGCTTGCCGAACAGTTTTTCTGTAAGAGAACGATTCACATAGCTACATCATTGGCGTATGATTTCATACGCAGATTTTTAGACAATTCTCATTCTATACGCAGCTCTGTCTGCTCTATGAGTCTCGATGAGCATTACGTGAGTTCTCTTGCAAATTTGAAGGCCTTCCCTGAAATACCTATATTTTCGGGAACACGTGCCGACATTAGTCAGATGCTGTGGTTGACTTCGTTTGGGGTGATTACAGCAGGCTACTTAACTGGCCAAAACTATAATGTTCTTTTAAATTACACCCAAAGCTTTCGACCGTTTTAAAAAATGATTACCTTATACAGAGGAAATTCCACTGGCTCTATTGGTGTCGGAGTAGTAACTTACCTATTTTTAAGCAAGAACTTTGGGCCTTTAGCCGAGGCTTTACCACGTCTGGAAGATCATTTGTAACTTGTAGTTTCATTTTTTAACTTAAGAGCGGTTAACTAAAATAAGCCATTAGTCGATTTATTAGTACAGTGTAGTTGTTATGTGAGAAATTCTGCCTCGACGAATATGCTACTAATTTAGTTAGAATAGTCTTTCTAACTTGCCTTCATCGCCATAGCCGTCATATGTATGTCAAAATAATGACTAGAATATAGGCAGGCACCCACAGCTTATGTGTTAATCCATTGCTGAAGTATGAAAAGTATTGTGCTACTTCTGTATTCACAGCATGCAGAAAGATCTGAAACCATATAACGAGCTTATAAGGGGGCTAAATTCGTTACAACGAGAATGTATCTTTCTGGCACCCTTGGGGTATATGAAACCCATATGTATCTGAAATTTGGCAGGAAGGTTTACCAACTTTCACCGAAGAAATTTCCGAAAATAGGGCTTTCGCATTTTATTGAATCTCAGCTTAATTAAAGATAGCTGGAAAAAAACTATTCTTCCTTACGATCCTGCGTTTCACCACCTTCCAAAAACCATACTGGAAGTTAGCTGCTGTCATACCATTTCGTTCGTCAACGCAAGTACGTTATGGAGAGCAATGGTTAGAAGCTCCATTATAAACAAATTGTGGTTCTTCTTCGTCCTGGTTATTAAATTATTACCTAGCATTATCTTCTCTTAACAAGATCACCAATCTTTCTAAGAAGCGGGCCTTTTTCCGTTTATTTTAGCATATACAGTATGCTTTGCAACAGCGTCCCAATATATTTCCACTTTTGCCCGCCTTGAGAAGGAAAAAACATCTTAATTTACTGTTGTTCTTAAAGACTAGACCGGCCCAATTTGGGTTGCTGTCGTTTCATCTAATTCGACTCATTCCACCAGCCTAATGTCGGAGGCATCCCTCCACTTATCTCGTTCGGTTGATCCTAGCTGAACCGGATCGGTTCCACCTATCCGATCAACTATTTACAATTAGCTCAATCTATGATACATTCAGTTGTGTTGTAAAGGTTACAAACGTTCTGGTCGGTAGCTGTCTACGCAGTAGGATTTGCCTTTCAGAGTTCTACTATTCCTTGAAGTGTCGCCGTATCTCAGACAGTCTGTTATAGATCATGTTTTACGGTATAGATACACCGGTATAGATTACTGATGCGGTATACAGATCACATGGCATTGAAGGCTACCGTCACTGTGCATCGCTGTAAGCCGCATTCGAAACGTCCTATTTGACAAATGCTTACTGAAGCACGTTGTTCCATCGTGTACCTACCATGAGAAGATATTTGTCCAGTGTACGTCCGTATAGTACCAGTCAAAACACCGATGAATACAGCGAAAAACATTGGAGATTGCGATACGAGCGCTGTCACAAAATCCACTGGAAACTTCATTGTAAACTTGTCCATGATATTTTCACCCTTCCAGTTAACAGATACTTCTTTGATGCTGGCTACCAGCTCATGATCTGAACGGTATATAAAAAGGATAATTAGTGCCATGTTAAAGCGATGTGCTGAGACACTTGCAGATAGAACACATGTATTTAATTAGAAGCTCGCCTTAAAATTTCATGTCCGCGGTTTGTTCATGGAAGACAATAGCGGACAAAGCGAATGTACCAACAGTCACGCGTCTCAGCAAAAATCAGCTTGTAAATAACGGTAAGATAGGTATCAGATATTAAGTTTTTGATAATGAGACAAAAACACCCTTTCACAAAAAAATTTCTTTCTTCAAAAATGTTTACCTATACAAAATGTGTTTAGACAGGTGGGAGCTCGAATCAGTAATCTGTCTCTCGATATGAGGTCCAAATACTATTCGTTGACTGAGTTAACGCTGTACACATTTCAACCGTTAATACAACAAAGGGGTTTGTAAAAGTGTCAGTGTTGCTCTGTTTCTCGCGCCTTATATGGTACCCTAACGTACATCTGCACTGCACGTTAAAACCAATGCATAGAGAGTTTTCCAACAAATCATAGAATGCAAAATAAAAAACACTTTATCAAGTTGCTTTGGTCATCTCACCAACTAAAATAAGGAATTCATTCTAAACTATTGAAACTTTATTATCGTCTATTAGTACCAATATATTTGGTATAACAATGCTTACGGTCTGACTCGACTGCACGGAGAATGCCTTCAAGGGGGCGACATCGTCCGGTCTGACCGAAGGCTTCATCTGATGCATCGGTCTTGCTGGACCACAGTCGCGAGAAAATTCCCCACTTCGAGGGTAAAATCGTAGTACAGCATATCAGGCGCTGATGTGGCAGTCCGGTAGTCTCAAAAGAGGAATCGATACTCATATGATAAGTTTCGACCCAGGTTACCGCGGCAATGCTGACCAACAAGTGGAATATTAAATAGACGAAACCAGGTTCCACGATTTCGCCAACCAGTAGATGAGTATCCAAAACCATTCGCGTGTAGCAGTCAGTCTGACCACCTAAACCTTTATAAATAGAACGGCCAATGTCTAGAGCTTACATACAAGTCGTCATTTACGGTATTACCGAAACGATCAAAACGTTCTATGACGTTTTAATTACATAAATGGCCTATTCTAGTATTACTAATGCACTTAATAGCTGTTTAAGGGGGTCAAGTAGATAAAAAACAGACTGCAATAGATAATCCAACAGAAAACTTTATTCCCGCACTCTTGAGGGTTTGATAAACTCCACTACCTCGTGAATCATCAGGTATATTCGTTGTCATGATATTCTATCACAAGACATTACTATCAGCCGTCAAAGAGCGACTCTATTTTCATTTTATCTTGGGTGACCATATTAGTTTTTTTAATCACGATATATGTTTTTATCAATACGCACTTATATGCATTTTTGTACGTGTCAGTGCTTATCGCATCTAAACTGAGGGTACGCTGAATGTCATTCAGTCTTGATCAGAGTGTTCACCTGCCGACAAAAATATTTTCGCAGGAAAGTTTATTTGAGGTATCAAGTCACGCTCTGAATCGGTCTCTTTTTCTATCATGACGCCTTTTGGAATCACCACACATCACATTCTATGCACGGATACAGGTTGAAGATTGCGTAGCCTGCTGACATTGCCAGGTCTGATTTAAACATTTCTACAGTAGTGATTTTTAGCAGTCACAAAAAATCGTTCAACTGACCTCTAAAAGTTGCTTGTGGGTCGACTAAACACATATGGAACGCCAGAAATGGGTTCAACAAGGGGAAGAACCAGTACCAAAAGCGGTAGCATCCAAATGTTCTTTCGCCAATGACTGCGGCCCAGAGAGGCATCACCGCCAGAGCAACTGCAATCCAAGAACCGCCTCTAGGATCTGGTCAGAAATAAAAAGGTAAGTGCATCCATTTGTTAACATATAACTGACAAGCCCCTGGCATTATATTTCGGCCATTACGTGCATTGAAAAAGAAACTTGAATAACACGTACAGAACGCTACCGTGAAGAAGGTGCATAAAGCGGCCAAGGCGGTCCCGTAGATACCGGCCATACACCATAAGAAAAAGATGCGCTCATAGAACCTAGATGGGTAGTCCGACATTGTATGTACCACGCTCGCCCCAAGCAACATTCCCAGACACATAAGAGTTACAAAAATCCATATCTGAGAGCAAAGAAAAAAACGAGAAGGTTAGCGTACCAATATATAAACGATCACATGTGGCCTACACTGGATTTCTGATGAACTTCAACATGATGGTTATGACTTTTCAGTAATTATCACCATCTGTTGACATACTGTGTGTGCATGACGAATTGATACATACATAATTCTATTATTTGCAAATCTACTATCATAATTACTTACCCCGTTGTAACTTTAGAGTATCCTCGTTATCTCAAAAGATTCAAAAGAGTAATTTGAAAAAAATATTTAATGATGAGCTAGGTAAAGAAGTTTTCCCAAACTTTTAATAATCCGTAGCAAGATAGTAAAAGAGTGCAATCTTCAATTGAAGCGGCGATTTAATCTGGGCTGGTGCATTTTTCGCCACGATATTGCAGAGTCCACTGTTTTGTATTATGCTAAGAAAATGTTATTTTTACCCTCCGTGCAGGTTGACACTTCGCTGTAGGCCAAATGACATAGGTTTCTTTCGTACTTGCGTGGAAGGATACTTCTTTTTTACTTTTGCCGTCCCCTTTTCGAATCATAGACCCTACGAATCCAGATTAAGGATACTGGACTACCAGAAGTACCCAAGTAGCTCTATTTTCGCTCAAATATAAACCGAATGCACAGCAGTAAGAGACTTAGTTCCTTATAGCTAACCAACTTAAATTTCAAATGCGTAACGCTGAGACGTTTCACACGGTTGAACTGATGGTCTTTTATATCTTAGTCTAACCGAATCCTCCGTACCGTGAAAGTAAAAGAATAGTCTTAGTGGTTTTATTAAGTTTCTTAGTATTTGAGACAGTTATAGCACGTTTTGAGCCGTCTACTTGAAGGCTCTGCCTCGGTCCATTAACGTTCCTTGAATTTACTAACCAATAAACATATACTTAATCGGACTTATAATATCAATTTCATTAAATTATTTTACTGCTTCTACGGGACCCTAAGAACCCGCTAGATCTAACGTTGAAGATCTCGAGCCAATGAGGTACTGTGACCCATGTTCAGTTACTAATTGAATTTTACAATAATTCGGGAACTGGCAATTCTTCGGTCCAATTTTTCCGAAGAGCTGATGGGTGCAAAATGCAAAAGAACGAAATAGCGTGGATGTCGAATATACATTTATTTTTTGCCCAGAACACACATTCTTTCAAGCCCAAACTCGAAGTGCCGGCGCGTTCACGGCTCAGTGAGTATACAACGAACTTACCGAAGAGAACGAGAGCACTTTAGCATGGTATAGGGAAGTACACAGAACCTAAACAGAAATTGAAGGGGCTCATGTACGAACCCCTCAAGGATCCAACTGTGTTAAACGTCCGTAAACGCCATACGCGCAAGTTGCGATATATTATATTTATGCTAGTTTCTAATCGTGGCTCAGACTGCTTATTTTCTTGAAGCCCAAAGCTGTTAATTCCAGTCCCAGGAGGGACACGTGCTTCCATTGAGCTCATAGGCTCATAGGCTAAAAAAGCCTTCGAAAATAAAAAATTTTCGAATAATAATACATTATATAAAAATATAATAGTAATAATAATAAATAATTTTAGAAAATAGAAAACAGACTGCATTACCTGAACGGTGTGTACGGCGAGGTGCGTCATCGTGTTTGCTAACCGGTTATAGTCCACCACTTGAAGCATAATATATACACGATTTCGTTCATCGTTATTTAGCGCCGTAGTGAGTGATAACAATATTGAAAGGAAGAGCGCTGTTATTGCAAGCGGGATGCACCAAATTTCCGCCTGCAGCAGGAAAAGCATTATACGCGAAAAACAAACTTGAGATTATTAGTTAGGTACGCCTGTACAGTGGGTCCTTTCCTTTGGAACTGAAGACTGTAAGTGGCTCCATGCTAATGAACATATTGAACTAACAGAGTAAATGTATTTTTTATGAAGCGAAATTACGATAAATGTTTGTCGTCTTTCCACCCCCTACGAGCCCTTCAGCTTTCCCGGAGATCCAATATTTTTCTCGGTGAATAGCACATTACCATATGTTCGTTTAACCCACTCGAGTCCTCAAGCCGTACGGGCTAAAACACACATTAAGTTCGACTCGAAGTATTATAAAACGTTCGTTTGGCATAAAAAGTAAACCAAGCCGTTACAACGAAGTTACAATAGAGGAAATAAAGATCTGAATGAAGGTCAAATGACCCTCACTACAATTTAGTATCACCTCCGCGCATGCTGCAACATATGTGACGCTATATCAATACAAGTATAATTGACAGTGAGCAATGAAGAACCGGTAAAAAAACTTTTACCTAATTTTACTTAATTTGTTGATTTTATGATAATAAAAAGTAATGTGAATGTTCGACAGGGTGTGCATGTCGTATAAGATGAGACAATGTTCGGCTTATTTGCACTTCCTTAAAAAAGCTGTCAAACGTATCGTTAGCAAACGGCATCGGTGTAATCGTGATGTTGATTTTATTTAGAAGCTGATTTTGGTACGCGACCATCCTGCCCACGACACACAAAAATCCATTTCGAAGAAATTCGTGTTGGGTAATAAAGCTCTCCTGAGGATCGAAGAGCAGGAATGACCTGAAACAAAATAATAACAAAAAGAAGGCTAATTACGATGCGCTTAACTCCGTAAGTCAGGCGTACACACGGCAGTGGTATGGAATACATTTTCGCAAAAAGCAAGTAACAGGTATAGAAGTGTGTTTATCGCTTTCGAGGCGCAGTAGCGCACCCCTTCAGTAGTGTAAAATGGCTAGCTTTAGATGGTTACGGCGCTATACGAGAAACAGGAACTGAAACTAACGCCAAACGACGCACCACCGGGCGCCTGATACTGGTTCAGCTATGCATCACCGTAGTATTTCGGTGCCAAGTCTAGATGGTCACAGGTTCGAATCCACCAATGTACAAACATGTATCTCGCGCGTCGATACAGAGAAGACGCGTTGTGAGTGTCTAGTCATCGTAAGCGTCTGTCGTAACGCAATGCTTTCTATAATCGGGTCCTGTTTAGCCTCTCTGACGCTGAACGGACTTTTGAGGTGCCGGTTACAGTAAAGGCTAAACTGTGACAGTACATACGATGTCAAATACACAATAACAAATACAAAGACTGAGACAAACGGTACGAAGTTGACGAACCGCAAGTTACTCACTTTGGCTCGAGCCGAAGCGGTGAAAACTTCGATGGATGAACACTACCGGAAATAGCAAGTAGCTCGTTGTATTGGTAATTCGATGTCGTTCTGTTAAGAACATGCACACCAAGTTGAGAGAGACCCATGAAATCGTTAAAGTCGTGTTTGTGCTTAACAACTCTTTCAAAGTCGAAGAACTCATCAAGGGGTCCCATTGTGTTATCGGCGTCCACTATTTTAAAGCGGGGCATGTACTCACTGGTCAGCGTCTGAAAACCCATTTAATGCGTAAATGATGTTACTGGTTCTCTACGACATATTTCTTTCGGCATTTCGAAGAATTCGGCATTAAAAGTAGAGCACTGAGAATTCGCCTTGAACAGAGAAAAAAGACTACGCTAATGCCATGCATTGAAGCCGCTAGCCACCGGTTTGTGCTGTATGCAGAACGATCTGAGAACACCTACACTGTTACTATTACCGTTATTTGGAAGACATAGTAAAGCAGCCCCACTGAACAGACTTTTCGCCCTGGGACGCTGTCCCTTGCTCAAAAACGTTTCAGAAGTAGCTGTTTGTCCGCGCTCATATTCTAACGGTAGCGATCAATACTTTTTTATGGAACCGTTTTATCTCTTTTCGCTGGTAACCACTGCCCTATACCGCTAATTTTTTAGATTAGCATCAGTTTTTATAGTAACCGGAAAGATATGTGACCAAGTTCTCGGAATCGCCTATTTTCAAAGCTGGCATTAAGGACTTGCCCATATTAGAAGTCTAACCGGAGTGGGTCTACCTAAAGCTATTTGGGGCTTCTTCAACAAACCTATCATACAAACAGCTTAAGCCTAATAATATCCCTTTTAATTCCTTGTTCTTCCTACCTCGAACTTCAATTCCCTCATGATTAATGTCTGATAATAATCTTAAATAAAAGCATTTAGGGCAGCGTGGCAACACCCCGTATCAACTCAATTATAGTTACTCCGAAAATGCACTAAAACGGATGTTTCGTACTTCAATTTCTCTATGCCTTCATTGACGCTATAAGTATGTGGGGTTTTTGCAAAGCACATTTAGATTGTACCCTAAATAATTGTAGGTCTGCAGTGTTATAGACCCAATAGAATAAGTACTATTGTTGAAACTAGGTCCGATTGGACTTATGACGTTCACTGTTAGTTGGCGATGATATCATTTTCAGCACTAGGCAATGGAGTCACTGTGACAACTATGCATTATTACGATCCACACTAAATGCGTTAGAACTTTAATTTAAACGAACAATTTCTATGCGACCTGTAGCCTATCTTACTTGCTTGCAATTCAAAATATCCCATTGTTGATACCGAATTTCACCAACGGTGCGTGGCAGCTCTTGATAGCGGAATATAAGCAGGAACGCTGTGTACATCGATGAAAAGACGTAATGAATCATCCACCAGTACCATCTAGGCATGTTCTTACGAAGCAACAGAAGAGTAGATTGCATTTTTCTTCTTACTTCTGTTAACACCTGTCTTCTAAGAAAATAATGGGATTAATTCAAGACTGTTACTCGAAATACTATTACCTAACAAACGAAGCGAAGATTAGACAAACTATTTTTTCATTCGGAGACCTCACTCGAACACTTCGCTAATGAAAGGAGATCGAATAGTCGAGTGAAGTTGACGCTTACGAGCGGCTTGCATCACTCGTTATTAACTATGTTATGATGATGATCTAACTTCGATGGTATTCATGTGAATATTTAGACATTTATTGAATGTATATAGCGCAATCCTCATTCAATCGTTAGGTTTTTACTGCTGTCTATATTAACTTACCAGATGGGGTATGAAGATAGAACAACAACTGCAAACTTCGTATCATCAAAGTTTGTTTCAGCCTCGATTATTGATAACAAACAATAGGAACGGTACTGCTGATTGTTGTTTTCAAAACAATAGCGACCTAATCTCAGACGGCAACAAGAAGAGCTGAGCTTAGCTTAGCTTAGCTTAGCTTAAAAACGATCAAGTATAACTTCCTCGCAAAAAATTATGTGCACTTTGGATACATCACTGTGGATTACCGAAGACCACTGAAGGTAGGCGTCGACTGTAGCAAATAGTCGATCTGATGAGGTCTATTTTCGATATTAGAAATATAATCGCAGATTCAATACATATTAACTGAATGATTCTTCTGGTGGTAACTGCTCGAGCATAAGGTTAAATCTCGCTAATTGCAAAATAAGATTTCGTTCAAATCATGGTCCAAAATAAGTAAACCAGTGTAGTAGAGAACTTATTTGCCCCAGCGCAATTTAATAATGGAAACTTTTCAGTGAGTTGCAGGATAAGCCGTCTTTATTTTTGCACACTTCACACAGATGAATTAATATAAACCAATACATGAAAAAGATTGGTTACCTAAAATAGATATACAGCCTTGATTCGGATACTGGCCTTTCCAGTGGGCAACATTGGGCAGCATAAGCCAAAGTTATATTACGTTTTGCAAAATGAGTTTGAGCGACAAAAACTGTAGATTGGTAATATTTTCGTCGCGACTCCAATCATACTTACTAACTCAGATCTTTTGCGTCTTCTTTGAGTCGATGGTTTACGGCAAGAGAATGCAACTAAGGGCGCTATAAAAAAGGCACATTCGTCCTAAGTTTGCGTTTTTGCTTGTGCTTCATCACCGCCGGCCATACGGACCGAGAGTCTCATATAGTGGACGGTTAATTCTTTTCTGTTTTGTGACAACGCTATGACGTATCTGTCCATACCAGTTCTCCGAGGTACGTCAGATTCGCTCAGACTTTTTTGAAGATCTTCTACAAAGTTTTCCTTTAAAACAAAAATAATGGGCTTCCGGGTCCATCCACGAAACTTGTAACCCTAATCACGTTAGATTATTACTTTGTTAATTAATTTCACAAATGTACCTTTCTGACGGGCATACTCCGATAAAAACATTTAGGCAAAGCTAAATGTTTTTATCGGAATGAATTTTAATGAAGATATGTACGTACGAGATATTGAACTCGAACGTCCTGCCATTTCCTCGATACAGATTGATGACGGTGAATTGGGGGCTTGACCGAGATGGACGAGCAGATGGATCGGTCTTGAACATCACTGCTTGCAGAGAAATCGTCTGCGGACCCAACAATGTATCGTAATACAATCTATCATCTTACTGTCCTTGTCCGAACGTCGCCCTTTTGCTACATCGTGTTTTAACGTTATTTTACAGACCCGCAAATTCAAAGCTGAAGTTTTGCCGCCATTTGTTGCTGTTTCATGCGAACAATGCACATCTTCAGCGTGTGGCTGTTCCGTTTGACATGCGTAGATTAGGCAGTACCTCGGTATCAGAATTCAGTTCTTTACGTTTGGACCCGAAACGTCCATCTAATAAATTAATTCTTTTGTTATGGATTACTTAGCATAAATCGTGCCTCTGTCCGCATATATCTTAAGTGTATTTAAATTCATTATGCTATGATTTTTTTTTTTAATTATTTCTAGCGTAGGACTTTAACTTCGTGCTTTTTGTTCAGATGTCTCTAATGGTAGACGATCGCGTGCTGAAAAACCTAGAATCCACTATTTATTTGTGAAGCTCGGTACAGCGCTTTTCCTTTTTACTTCGTGCGAAAATACACGATTTATACCCTGTATGTGAATATTTTCTGTAACCATATTTTTGATTACTGAGACACATATGCCTGAACAAGGATAGCCCTCTACCTTGAACACATCGCTCATCTTGCGAAAGGAATGGGTAAATGTGTTCTTTTTTTCTTGTTTTACAATTTTATTTACTTTATGTACAAGCTTGTCGCCTCCCCCAATGGAGTTTCTTGAAAAACGTAGCGTCTATTAATGCATTGCGAGGTTTGTGATGCCGTTGATTTAGCTCTGTCTATCACCTAAAATCCAAATATTGATTAATGCCTCGTATGTTCCATTAAGCCGATTTTATACATCCCAAAAGCTTCTAGCGTTTTATAACTATACCATACTATACTATACTATGCTATGCTATACTATACTATACTATACTCTGCTGATACTACTGTCTGTCAGAACTGCATAGGCTGAAATATTGAAAAGAGCCTAGATAACCAAAGACATAGTTTCGGAGACTTTCGATTTAACATATTAATTTCTACAAGCACGACGAGAGCAGTAATCGGGAATATTGGCTATGATCAAAGATTAAAATCTGACCTGACCTGACCTGACCTGACCTAACCAACAGAAACCTGTGGAATCACCGATGGACCACTTCTGTCCTTTGCTACTATTTAAAAAATATTTCTAGAAGCCACCCGTTCTATGTACAGTGCCAGCCTACCGCAGGCTAATGGGTTGCCTTGGTCAACACAAGTTCCTCGAAACGATAGTAGCGCACCTAATAATTGGCTATCATCGAAAGGACAACTAACTTGCGGCGACTTATACAAAAATACCTGTCATGGAGCGCAGGCGAGGGCAGAAGATCCCGTCGTCAACCGGCTTATTGAGTACGGAAAGCATTTGATCAAAGTGTCTCTAAAAAACTCGTTATCTGTCCATTCTCGTCTTCAGGCAAAAAAATAAATTACACTGGATCATTTAGCTGTGCAGGTGAGCCTAACGAGTAGGTGGATGATATACAGTCAATCCTGCTTAAAATACAGACCCAAAGGACGCCGCACTACCTAGGCCGGACAGCATATCCTTGCTCTTGCAAAATCCTTGCGGGTTTTTTCAGAACACAAACCTTCTTCGAGTTCAAATTCTAGGGACGAGCATACCGTATGAAAGAGAAGTTAATTCGGGACACTGATTTTCGCCACCAGCAAAAATCAGCTGAAACTCAGTAAATCAGTAAAGACTCTATGCTTAAGTTATATGGGCTTATCTAACCATTGTATTGTTGTGAAGCTGGTTCAAAGCCGTTTACCGTAAACTGGAAGGGGTCCAATAAAGTGGCGCTGAAAATGTCATACTGAGGCGTAGCAAGCCACCTCCGAGTTGTTCTTTCAACTTTTACCGTAAACACCATCTTCGTCGTTGTCGTTGTTTCAGCAGTTTGTTGACCTCTAACGATAAAAAACAGCAAACATCGAAGATGAGCTGACCATACCTATTTATAGTTCGAACATGAGATTTCAAGTTTTGTGATCGGGATGAAAGGAATAAGGGCCTTACGAGCAAGAACAGAGCTTTTCGACAGTGTATAATAGTTCTGCATTGGTAAACAAAAAAAATTTGAAAAGCGAAAGAGTAAACAAAAACCACTATTACGTTTTAAATGTTCCATAAATCAGTTCACCGCTCGTATCCTTAATCACTTCCGCCGCATCATTTATGTCTTTTGACACCAAGCTTATATAGCTGCGTTCGCTGTTGTCGCAGCAAGGAAGGCCTCTTATCTGTCAAATACCGCCAAAGTAAACACATCAGCCGTCGCGATAAATATGACTGGCCAAGGTAAGGCTTATGAATGTAACGTGTGACATAGAGAATTGCCCAAAATGGTCGCCTTTTAGATCACTTACGAGTCCGTGCAGATACGTGCAACACTCAGATTGGTCGCTAATGCGTTTCTAGTTGCATAAAAGTCTAGTAAACAGGTGATTTGCCGCTGGTTTCTATTGGTGCTATTTCAGTAACGTTTTCATTCTAACCAGGACACGTTAGCGTTGTATTACGTGCAAAAAGCGTATTTTCCCTCGCAAGTTAGTATTTTTCCATGTATTGATTGTTGTTGCTCATATATTGCCATTTTTATTTTCAACATGTGCTACCCATCACCGAACTAGCATTATCGTGACACTTGGCGCTTTATTGACCACTCGAAACAAAAGGCATTAAACCATCCAGGCATTAATATTGTGTATTCCGATATTAACACTATTAAACACTATAGCATAAATCAACAAAATCGTCTTGGCTATGTAAACATAACGATTTTTATAAGCAATATATAAACTGGATTTTTCTCTGCAATCGCATAAAATCAAATTCACAAGATATTCTGAACGACCCCTGATGGGGCATCCGAAAAAAAGATTTTCAACAATATACAATTTTATCTCTAGCTATCAATAACCTAATATAATGAAAGTTGTCATTATTATTATTAAGAGTATATTCGCGGAACAACTATCGACGCAACCTTGTAAACTGTTTATAATCCGTTACTTCAAAAGCTGTTCAAATGCCAGCGGTCCTATGAACTTCAGCTACCTCACAAGCGGTTCATAAACGGGACACTGAGTGTCTCATGACTCTATGGGTACCGCTACTGCGAGCGCCGTTTCAGACAAAGCGGACATATCCGAAGCCACGAGCGACTCGATCTCGGTAATACGATTCTGAGGCGACCAATGCCAATTCTGTCTTTACGACAGCCGATGTCCAGAATCATTTTACTCTTGTTCGTAAATTTACACACTTCAGGATCACCATACGTGCTCCTCTTGTCGCCCACTGTGCTATTCACCATGTTCACGTAATATATTATGTAATTAATTACCTCGTTAAGAGCTACGCATTAAAAAACCGGCTTACCACGGACATCTATCGAAAACAAGTCGAGGGGTTTCCCTTTTTGTTCTATGGATAATAATCATTAGAAGCGTCTGTATCCGCACGGATAGATGCACGACGTGCATTAGGTTTATATTGTGCAGTCCCGATCTGTCTGCCCGTGAATTGGCTATCTATGCAAATTCATGTGGAAATGTAACGTGTACAGACAGGTAAACAAAATCACTATGCTTTTTCGCGCTGTCAAAATCACAGGCGTGCGCCCCCGTGAGTGCGGTCGAAGTCTAAGGTTGCTCACGTAGCCTCATCAATCATATCAGACTTCATAATAGCGTCAAAGCATTGTCGAAAACGCTTCGCTCAGTCTGGCCATCTGTCATACCAGATGCACCGTCATTCGCGCTTGCCGCGCAAAAAAGACCTTACTAACGTAAGAATGTTCAAAATGATTATTTCTTGAAACGTGAATGTAAATACCTGGTGTTTACTTACCAGCCGGGAAGATATGATCAGGTATTGCTACCTGCCAGGTATAATATTGCCTTTGCTACATCTGAATTGGTGCCCTGATATTGTCCAGCTGACGGGATATACAATTCGCTTGAATCGTGATGTTAACCTATTGCCACTTACGACTTACGAAGGGCGACTAGATGATCGTATCACTATCTCATACAAACATCATTATTCAACTGCGGATCGTAATGAAGATCACCCTGGAAACCATCCAGACGGACAGGATTAAGAAATTGACGAGGCCCCTTACGACGAGAAAACCGTCAACAAGCGAAAAATTTGTGAATTTAAAATGCAGTCACGAGCCTTGTCAAATATTCGTTTTTTCCGAGAGCGGAGGAAAGCTACTGTTGCTTAATGTGTCCAATGGCCAATAATATCATATAATAATATGGCAAGTCAGTATGCCTGAACAGATAATGATTTTGCCAGCTTTTAGGCATCAAGACTGTCGAACGCTAATGTACGTTTTTAGTGTACATAGGACATAAAAAATGACTTCTAGATCCGGTTTGTTGAGTCGGTAGATTAGAAGCACCGAAAAGCTTCTTTAGCTTGACGCACGTATCGTACTCGACGGACACAGGCGTTATGCAGATATCCATACAAAAAGTAGGGAACATAAATGCGCTCGAGTTTGCCGTCTGAGTAATAGTGTATATCACTAACTATGTCGATTGATAGCGTTCATTTTAATATAACACCAGACGGTCCTGCGGGCTCTGTTCCGGTCTTGTTTCGCCATTAACTAATTTATCCTTTTACATCGGCATACGCATTAGAACTACTCGCTTATATCGTAATATAGTTTCAACAGAGGTGTTTACGTTAATTTGTGTGGCTTAGCGGTTTACCTCAAGAAAGCGTAAGTATTCTCCTCCTTATTTGTTTTCTTTGTGCTAAGCCCATTGTGTATTTCTATCTCCCTCTTTTCCTCGCATCTTCTTCAGGAAAAGTTAAACCCTTTTCCAACGCCTTATCGGACACGACTGTACATTTCATCATTCCACTGGCAGATGTTTAATGAGCCAGCTCTGACGTGCCCCTTTCCGCGTCGGACATGGAAGAAAAGTGTTTTTCCACACTTCATTCTTGAAAGTACGTAATATGGAAGTATGTACTGGTAAGCTTCACATCTAGAGTCATTGCCTCACATTCTGTATGTTCGTTTGATCCCTGCCTATTTTGACAATGATTTTCGTTTGCTGAAGGTCGCGTAGAGCAAAACGACTACCCACCAACCGAGATTTTAGAAAGAAAAGGGATAAAGTTAGCAAAGTTTCCCTAACGCCGCTTCTACCTTAGGGTTCATATAAGTTCATCGTCTTTCGCATTGTAGTTTTTCGGATTTAAGCATGTTTCTTGTGACTTTTTTGGTCATTACACTCTGTAAGTTTCATGCTGCCATATGCCAGTTGTCGCCATTTATCAACTTTCTAGCTGTTGTAAGTATAGGATCGTCGACTTCTTTCACTTAACGTGACCCTTTGCGGTTGGATTGGCCTGATGTTTTCTAGGTCGCTAGAATTAGGAATCTACGCAGAACATAATTGGCGAAATGCTTTTTTTTTTTTAAAGAAAATTGTTTGTTCGGCTTCATTAAGCGTGACTATCAATTTGGTTAAATGCAAGTCGACGGCGATTATTTTTTTCTCATTTTCTAGTGTCTTCTTTTGAACAACGCGGCATCAACATATACAAATACCAGAAAACGCTTCCTTCGTTTTACACTCGGAACCTCAGCTGTAACCTTAGGCGTTACTTGAGACAGCTAGATTCCAGCATCAAGCGTGTCTACGCCTGGATTCACCTAGACCACCAGTTCCTTAGGTTTAGTGGCAAACTCGTTACCACGCAATCTCTGGTCAGAAGACAAGGCATCGCCCGCACTGATAAATCATCAGTGCGAAAACTCAATTGCGTGGACGAGTATGTTCAACTTGTATCGCAAGTATAGATGCGTTTGACGTATGTTGGTTAATTGTGTTCAAAGGTTAGGTTAATTCATTTTTAATTGAATTAATTAAGGTTAAACTAACAGCTTAGTTGGTGGTCATTATTGTTATAGTGATCTGTTTTTTCATCACTATACAAGTATATTAAAACGTTCCTGACAGCAAAACAGGTGATGTAGCACATACCTAAAACGCGCAGTAGCCGATTAGAGTCGTGTGACACGTGAATCTCTCGTATGGACGTGGTGGAGATGATAGGAGTAAGGGTGCGTACCTATGTCTTTGCTCGATCTCGATATGCGGCCCGTTTCCATTG
Organism: Varroa destructor; assembly: GCF_002443255.2. Taxonomy (NCBI): domain Eukaryota; kingdom Metazoa; phylum Arthropoda; class Arachnida; order Mesostigmata; family Varroidae; genus Varroa; species Varroa destructor. Next base: position 52,152,648 of record NW_019211454.1, on the reverse strand, counting down.
GTATTTCCATTGTCGCAGCGTGGTCTTTCATGCTGTTGTTAGATCCTGCTTATCCTGTAGTGACGCTCGGCTCTTTCTTTAACCAGTAGGCTCCAGGACGAAATTTATCGAACACCAAGGCTGACTTTCGCGGAGATCGTTCAGTACGATGGAGCTACTCTGATTGCTACCACTCTGTGTGGAGAGAGCCTAATTCTGGTTTCATCAAACGTCACATTAGCCCGGACAAGAGCAACGGTTTCGCAAATAGACATCTTGACTCTCCGATCTGATCTGATTTTTTTGCTGTTGGTACAGAAGCAACGTTACCGAGCATCGGGTTTTTGCCCCCTGTCAAGGCCGTACATGTATGAATTAACGCAGTTGTCTGTTTGTAGACTTACGAATAAGTGAGTTTCAAGTTTTTTTCCCAAGATTTAATTCTGAAAGTTGCTAGTATTACAGTTTCATTGTTTTATTTAAAGAATACCTTACGTTTTCGGAAGCCTTTTTATGCTAGGACAATGTATCATTGACAACGATCCAACAAAGAACGTTTGTAATAGGAAATTGACGTTGGCGTAGTAGGATGCGTTCTATAAGACCGAAAGCATGACCATGATGCGGCGCTTGAATGTGACAATGAACAACAAGATAAAACTGATAATAATGAGACACAAGCAAAACTAAAATAGATACATTTTTTTGTTTGCCGTTACACAGCTCTGGGGTCTATATTCTTCATACGAATGGTCAGCGGATTTTCCTTTGGTTGCAAGTTGTAAGTTCAGATAAGCTGCCACGTTGGCGCCTTTCATTACTTGACTAAACGAATAACATTTTGTAAAATGTTCGAAGAATTATACATACGAGTCTTATTCATCTTTTCTTTGCATCAGCGAGATACAAACGTACGTACGGTGAAACAAGTAGAATTATATTTGTACAAGGTTTGGCACGCGATGGTACAAAATGCGTCACATTGATCTTAGAACATGGTAACCGTGCAAGGCTTCCTAGAGAGTCTACCTGAGGGGATCGTGCGCCGTGATATCTAAGGCTTATGCGAGGGATCGCATAGGGACGTACCCCATATCTCTAGTGTATGATCGCATAAGGGCGTGCCCGCCAGTAGTAGCGTATCTTCTGCCAGTCTGCCCCTCCGTTCAGACTTCCAGCTTAGCTTCCGAGAACCACTAACTCGAGTTCCGTAACGTCTATTTGCAACCTAGCAAGGACTTGCTGTATCTGAAATTTACTATTGCCGTGTTCAACTGGGTCGTCTCCTGTAGAGAAACATTTTCACAATGTTTTTAGTTTTTTGAATCTTCTCGAGCAGGTCCCTCAACAGAGAGAGAAGAAACGGTTATAGATTTTCCTGTATCAATGCGGAGATTTGAAGTAACGGTGACAATTTAGAAACTCCATCGCCGATCGTGGTCCTCTTTCTTGATAGATCTTCCTGTATCAATGCGGAGATTTGAAGTAACGGTGGCACTTTAGAACCTCTGTCGCTGATCGTGGTTTTATTTTTTTGACGCGTCACTCCTACTAAAGCTTCGCGGATGTCGCCAATACCGCATACCTAGGCACGAAGTCAAATACTGTTTTAAACTTCATGAATACATCATACATGAATGTATGCGTAATTCCCGTCCATTAATTAGCATCTACCAGAAGAGTCTTACATGCCATAGTTGTTGAGCGCTCCTTTCTATTCACGTTACCCTTGTACCTTGTAGAGTAAATTGGACATATTGCCTCGAAGGCTGCACCTAGGAAACTAGCGTTCGGTTTATTTTGAAAAGTTTTACGTTTTTCAAGCCAAGTGACAAGTACCGTCAAGCTGCACCTAGGAAACTAGCGTTCGGTTTATTTTGAAAAGTTTTACGTTTTTCAAGCCAAGTGACAAGTACCGTCAAACGATGATTTGTGTGTTCGGACGAGGTGACCGTACTGCGCACTCAATGATTTCACCAAGATTGAAGGCATGGTTCTCGGCGTCGTTTCCGGTTGCCACTGGAATTACTTTGTGGGCACATTCAAGTTTTTCGGCGTCTAGCCATGAGGGCAAACGCTGTCTTCTTGAAATCAAATACGGATCTACCAGGGTGACTCATCCTTTGCGAGCGTTCGCGGCAAGAACGCTTCCATATTTTCGGAGCATCGTTCAATGCAAATTTTACTTTATTATAGTTAATCAGGTTTTCGGAATAATACTGGCTAACAGATGAAGTCGACACATTGCGTCATAAAATCTTGTTTAAGCACAGCATTTTCGCGCAGTGTGATTCAACAATGTTAAATTTGCCGATGTCCAATAAAGCTAGGGGTTTTTGACATAAACTTCGTTTAATCGTATGTTAGTGCATTTCAAAGGGTGTCCATAGGTATGGATTTTTTGATACAAGCGCATTGCTACTCTGTACCGGTAGCGGTTAGTTGACATTGTCCTTTTTAATTTCTCTTTATTTTTACCCAAGGACTGAATTGGTCGAGACGGCTTTATTTATTTCTCCTGGAGCGTCGACAGAAATAACTGGGCCACTGGCCTCGAAAACAAACATCATTGTGAAGTAAGATTTAAGTATAGGAACAACTCATAGGGAAGATATTTCATGCAAGCTTAGGCAGACTTTTTAATTAGTAATAAAAAGGAAGATCGTTTACATAGATCTCCATGTTTGTCTCAGTGTTACATAAGCAAAACAGCCTCCACATTCAGTTTTGGGGGTCTCTTCATGTCAAAATACCCATCCTGTATAAAGGAAGAAGTACTACATTGTTTTCTCGGCCTGTCGAGGCCCATCGATTGACATCAGGGTAAAAGCGCCAAGGAAGTGGTTCATTGCATAGAAAAAAGAACGTTTCGATATTCTGACGTTTCTCCATAAAATCTAAAATATATTTGGGATAAATTGTATTATCAATATGGCCACTATATCAGCCGCTTCAACTTTCCAATTGATATGTATTAGAAATTCATTCCAAATTACTTTAGCAATTTTGCCCTCATTGCTATATGGGAAAAGCATGTTACAGATAGTTTTTCGCCATCTTTATGCCGACATATTCGTTTTAGGTGTAGGAATACGAATGCCAATTTTACTCAGCTCACCTATATATTAATAAGCAAAAAATACCTCTATGTAGACCTCTATGTAAATATTTAACTACAATTTTGTGGGAATACTCTCACAAAAATTAGCCGCCACAACATTCCTATATACATCTATAAAAGATTTCAAACAAAATAAAATGGAGCCGATTTTCAACAACAGACCCTGTAGACGGATAGATACCATCAGCAAGGAAAAGATTCGACTAGTACTACACTTAGCAAAGTATGAATTGTTGCTCTGTTCCAAACATCCAGTCTCAATTTTCATGAAATCTTGTGAGGCTAATTCAAATATCCCGCTACAGGCCTCTGGTTTGATGGACCATGTTACTTTAATCTAGTCTTACCTAGGGCCAGTGACCCCGTTAGCGGTGCAGTTATTTTATTAAACTGTGATTGGTTACCTTGCCGGAATAATTCCGACTTTCTACTTATTTATCATTAATCTTTTCATGTATTGTGCGTACTCTGCTGAAAAGAGCTCGATTTTAAAACTACCACCGTAAAGCCACATAACCCTAAATTAACTTTGAGCCGTACACGCGACGATTCTGGGCTACACTATTTAACCCAGTCCCACGTCCTTTAACAACGACTTTCGTTCGCCAACTGAATCAATATTAAAATCTATTATATTTCTTCTGTTTTCTAATTTCAATAAAGTCCACCGCTCGGAAACAGATATTTATACTATCTAGATTTGAATCTAAAAGAAACACAAATGAATTCACCGCGATTGTCCTGTCTAGCATTCCGTAAATAAACTAAAGCAGAATGCCTCTCCCAGTAGAAGGAAAAACTGCTTTGTGAAAAAATTAACTGGTATAGTCCATAAATATATTATTACGATTATCGAGAAAATTGCCAAAATTCCCAAATTAACCTTAGGCTAGATGGAATGGAAACTCTCCCTAGAGAAAAAGTATTCATTCTATCGGTCTTTATGAAATTCAGGCCTGAACCGTCTTGAGGGGCTGTTTTGGGTTACACAAACAGGCTACCGAAGGCATTTTCTAGGATAGAGAGGTAGATGTGGTTTAGAATAGCAGGTAAGTAGCATAACCTAAGTGGTAGCTAAGTAGTATAATAAGGAAAATATCCACTCACAAAAAAGACACAGATCCCTATAACCACGCTATATGCAGCGTTTTCCATTCAGGATTATAAATTAAAATCAAACACAAAAACAGCGAATCAATGTTGGTAAACGGCTCATGAAAGAATAGTTCCTGGTTTCAAAGCTAGGAGGCGCAGCTGTATCGATTATCGCTAATGTTTTTAAAAACGATAACCATTTTCTGTGAAAAAAAATTAGATATGTAAAATGTGTGGTGGTTAAAAAATGCACTGTCGCCCCGATAGGGTCCCCCATTGATGTATACCGCTGCTGGATCGCTGCTTTAAAAGGGACGTCTCAAGCAATTCACGCAATTTATTGATTCAGCAACGTTTGAAGATTACTGCTTCGAAATAGGATTACAAATTCGCGGAAATAAGCAGTTCTAGATCAAGCAAGTTGTCGCTCATAATGTTTACTTTACGTATGCAAAATAAGCGTTTCGCCGTTCTCAAAAGACTGCGTGACCGTCTATAAGGCAATAAAAAGTATAGACATTTTACGGCTGAAGACCACGATATAGACAGACGTTCGATGATGTTTGAGACAGAAAAAAAGAAACAAAGGCGTTACGTTTATGATAAACATGCTTTCTGGCTACCTTAGAGGATCTGGTGATATTTACTCAGATGCCATTTTTGAGTTGAGACATTTTTTTGTTTTTGAGACTATTGTGCGAACATACCTAGATTTGTTCATACAATAGTCTCAAGAATGACCTTAGAGAAAATTTAAAGAGAATCGAGTTTTTTTAAATGGTACACCAATTAGCAATTAGTCGGTTAATTTTCCTTGGCTTTTTCTTTTTGGGGTCGAGGTCTACAATTTATACCAAATACCTTATGTAATATCGATATCTAGTAGATGCCTACCGCCAACTAATGAATCGATCAAATCATCCGTTTGTCACCTTACATCACCTTGAAGGGAGGGCCAACACAGCCACAAGAATATCAGAAAAAATCGTATGATTCCCCATCAAAGCAGACCCTCGATACTGCCTCTGCATATGTGGCACTAGCTATTTAGAATAGAGTTTCGTAAGCCGCAGAAAGGAAGAGTCCAAAACAGCAAATGGCTTTAATCGAATCGAGTGACTGAACGCTAACAGACCTTGTTGTGCGGCCTGCTCGTAGCGATAGTCATTAATTGTATCTCAATATATATATATATAGGAGACGCGTCGTGTTGTACGGTGCGTGCATGTTTCGTGACTAGATACTTGCTCTACGAAAAGTGGTCGTGTCACAGATTTTATGTCAATAATATTATAGAAAGTAAAATGAGATATGAATCAGCTAATTCAAAAACATACCTTGGTCAATTTAATTCAATTCAATAATTAAAGCAAACTCTAATCAAAAGATGAAGCTATGTTCCACTGGAAAAATTCAGAAATAAACCAAATATAAAATACATAAGCTCTAACCCTTTAACTAAATTACTTTTTCCTTTCGACTTTAGCCCTCTTGTGAGCAGAAAACACACATCGCACGAAGTTTTAGTCTCTCAATGAGTTCTTTGCAACGATCATCTGCCTATTCGTAAACAGACAACTAAATATTTTCCATTGATATGCCCTTATCCGGCCCATGACTCTAGAAGGACCAAATACTTCCTCGATGTGTTTAAGATTCAGATATTATATTCAATGATATGTAGATTTGTCAACGGATCTTAATTTTTTCCTAGTCTTTTTATTTTCCGGGCGTTATTAATTAAACAAGTAGCAGACCAAGATTAATTCTTGGACAAAAAACTTCTTCGAAAATTCTATTGAAGGTATCAAAGTCTGGCTAAAGTACAAGGACAATATACAGGAAGTTCGAAGTAGATCCACCTACGCGACAGCTAATTGAATGAAAATCAGGTTCGAAACAGATATGCTTTAGGCTGTTTCATAGGCAACGCTTCCAGCGTCAGTAAGCTTTACCAGACTAAAGAAAGCACTGGAAAGATGTGGCGGATCATCCCGAAAACCTGCAAAGCAGTCACGTAAGCTTGGCATTAGTAAATCAACTGTTTCTCTCTTTGAGGACCTATGAAAGGAAAAATTATAATGACACGTACTCCAAAGCGACGGAAGCAGTTTTGAACGTTACTTGAAAAAATTAATACACAGTTATCATGGAGGGAAACTTGAAGCGATAAAGTTATCTTCAGCTAAAATACCACAATAAATCAACGCGGTTGTAGAAACTGGGCAACTATAAATCCACATGCTATAAAGGTCATGCAGGCTTACCAGGGGTTACAGTTAAGAGCGGAATTTTAAGTAGGTGATTAGACCATTCTTTTTGAGGGCACGCTGACTGGTCCTATTACCTGAATTTACTGCTGCAATCTGTTTTAGCACACAAGGAAGAACTTAGGCGAAGATGGCAAATTTTATCTCCTACTCCTGCCCCCATCATTGTGAAGTAAGAGCTTATTTTGGTGATAATTTTCCAAACTGTGAATTGTACAAAAATGTCTCATAGAGGATTGTGCCCGTTTCCTAAGCCTGACGCTTTTTAACTTGTGAGGATACCTTAAAGATAAAGTTTACACCAGAAAAGCGACGACACTGGAAGATTTAAAAGCCTCACAGATATAGTAAATTTTCGGCTTTCTTTCTTCACCCAATTTTGGTTAAGGCACTTCAATTTGAATCGCTTCTAAAACCTAGGACGATCTAATATAATGAATATTTCTATGCATCTGTATGGGCAGTTACGGCAGGAAACACATTATGCCCTAAGAATAGAACCCGAAGAAATAAGAACATTTCAATATGGCATGATTTTTTTTTATTCTTACATTCACACACACGACGTTCATATCTTATTTTTCTTTTTGGTTTTGCGAGAATCATGATTATTACCATCGTCTCCCCCAACCTCAATAAAAACCCTCTTTCGATTTATGCAACGGTAAATTTATACATGTCTTTTACCGCAGATGGCTTTCATGGTAGTCATTCGATCAGTGTTGTGTTCGATCAGCCTCGTGTTCCGACATCCCCAATAATAACAATTCACGTCCCCACCATATCTTCATGCCCACATATCCAATGTCTTTTCGCTGCGTAGCGCGCCGAAGGAGAGCCATGGTCAAGGACAATTGTACTGCTGTACTCCATCACGCTGGTGTTTCTACTCGTTATCACCGTTTGTTAAACGAAAACAATAATAACAATAAATAATAAGCCATCTTAACGATCCATCGGAAACATCAACTGGTGTTGATTTTGTCTCCGGATGTTTGCCGATGGCCGTTACGTCTGTAAAAGTTCAGACGCCTTCGATAGTTCTAGAAGTGTGCTCCTCGGTACGGTTTGTGAGCGTTTCGGTGTATTAATGACATTGTTATGATATGCCGTTGGTGCTTAATAATTTTTAGCGATTAAAGTGATTCATCTCACAGATTAGTTATGGGTGTTGTTGTTGTTGCAGTCGCTGGCTTATATCGTTCATCGTATTTGCGGGTCTGTTTGTGTCAACTAAAAAGCTGACGATGGACAAGTTTTTTCTTAAGTTTCTAATAGTGGACAGTTACTCTTGTGCATCGCATTTCTTTATCGGTTTTAGCCACGGCACAATGCTAAGACGACGGGAATCTTCCAATGTTTGACATTGGAAGCTGTAGTCTGCAGAAATGATGATTTAATTGCTGGCCTACTTGAGATAACTCAAGTAAGAAAAAGTAGGAAGTTGTTTATTTACTGTTTAGCATTCAAGTTCTTCGGCCGCTGTGTGATGATAAGGCAACGCCCCGCCTACACGTACAATTCATCCACATGATTTATAGTGAAATTTTGGGTTTTTCCTTGTGATTTGTAATTCCCGTAGGACTATTATCTAACGATAATTTTATTTTTCTAGGCGTTTCAGAGTATTGCGTTTTCTCACTTATCCTAGGATATCGTTTGTGTGCTCTGGCTGTTGTTTACTTATCCTTGTAAACAGGAACACCAGCAGAGGTAACTAACGTGGGTGGAAGGTAGATTTCTTTATCACCGATGGTCTTGATCGGTCTCCTCCTTCTGAACGTCTCAGCGAATTTCTCGTAGGGCCGCTTTTTTGTCGGAACGGAAAGCAGAGGGACTGCCGTGAGTGCGGGGGCCACCACGAGGGCCTCAGATGATGCCGTGTGAAGGCCACTCTGTTCATATAGCAAAGAGAATTTCATGTATTAAACATATGTAATTATTACACATGTTCGATGTATTACGATTCCAGGATATGCTGGACGATTTAATTTTAGCTTTTTCCCTCCCCCTGGTGGAAAAGGTACTTACAGAAATAATGGGGCCTGTGGCAATTTTCGGGGACGAAATCAGTTTCGAAACGACGGGTGCTAGGGGAGCGACGAAGGTGGCAGCCGAAGGACCAACGAGTTTACGCACTGGCACGGGTTGAACGGCTGGCGCGGAAGCAACACTCGACGCCGCGAGGGTAAGAGGCGCCGACGCAGCCTCCGTTCCATCACTGTAGGCAGCCGCGGCGGCGACTCTAGGCGCAGCCACGATGGGACCAGGAGCCAGCTAAAATGATTGAGCAATAGCAATATAATACAAGGTGGAATGTTATTCTTCGTCATCTTACGCCGCTTAGCCAGTTAAAAAAATCCCTGTTGAATAAGAAGTACAGTCAGGTTAATTTATTTCTCTTACGTCATAAGCTTGTCAGCTGTTCATAACTGACTGCTCTGATTTCCGTATCAGCATCCGTTCACTGTAACACAAGCTTTGATCAGTTTCTGTTAATATTTCTTTTTTCTTCGTTATTTCGCTTCATGCTCTAGACATTATGGAAAATGGTGTTAGGAGACGTTAAATATCGGTTAGCGTCTTTTTTGAAGTGTATGCTAATGACTACATAAAACACAAGCAAAAAAAAGCAAAAGTGTCAAACACTTTTGCTTCGACATAGTTCTTAAAGACACGTCGATTATTTCCAGTATTACTAAGACCAGCATCCGATTATTAAACCCTCACGAAACTACAAAAAACACTAATTGCGATAAAATTTCTTACGAACCTTTTCACCGAACTCAACGGGTATTCTTAGGGTCGGAGCAGGCGCTGCATACGTTGCGAATCTGGATTTGGCCGTAATGATTGGCGCTGAAACTGGGGCAGATACGACCACGGGTGCTGGTGCAGAAACCGCCACCGCAGCGGGGGTCACAGCGTAGACGGCGATCGGTGACGCGGCAACCGGAGCAATGACAGCTTTAGGTGCGGCGACTGTAGGCACGGCCTTGACAATGATTTCGGGGTTCTTCTCGATCTTAGCGGCGGCTGGGGCAGAGTCAACAGTGCCCGGTTCGTTGGTCTTCACCCAAGCACGGAACCCGGCGTGATCAGCAACGTAATTGACGTGACGGAAAATGCCCAATGCATCGCGGTATCCGTACGAACCTGTCTTCACGCCGTCGCCCAAATCCTGCTCATGACGAGATTGTGCATTTCCCCATTCGTCTTGGGACTCGTACCCAAATTTATAAGGTTGCGGGATGTGTTTTTCCTTCAAAGTGAATAAATAAAGGCAGTAATGTAAAGATATTTTTCCAAAGGTCCCTGTATTATTACAAGTAGAATGATTACCAAGGTTGAAGCAAACGATAGACACTGTGTTTGTACATTCTGTTATTTTGTGACAAATACATAAGTGAATCGCACATATTAATCACTACGTCCACATGATAAGCAGCTGAGTGAAACGTCAATAGGGCAAAATATGTCATTTTGCAGTCAAGCTACGACTGATGAAGTAAACGCTCAGCATTTCTTATATAATTGCTATATTCAGATCAGGTATTTTAATAAATTACTGCAAATGTAGTTGTTGTCCAACGACTGAATCGTTGTTTAGCTGGAATGAATAAATTTATAAAAACAACCTTGAAGGGTGCCCTTGGATGAAACACTAATTCTTATTGAATAAACTTCTGTCCTTGACTGAAAACCAGGAGCCAACAAATTTACATTTTCCCGCTTCTTTCTTAGAGCTAATTATTTTTTAAGTGGTCATAAATTTCTGTAGCACATATTTTAACGATATGTGCTTGCTAAACAATAGAATAATTGAGTCCAACAATCTCTATTGCTATCGTAATATTGTAAAACATATATATATATGATAAGGAAAAGTCTTCAACAGAGCTCACTCGAGTAGAAATAGACTTATTTCATCATTGTCTGCTTCGAGCGCTAGCGCTCGCCTATTGTCGTCGTCTCATTGTCATCATCCTGATCACTCTTCACGTCAGACTACTCCTGACGATAATGTGATGAAAAGCCAGGACCGCCACACCGAAGCGCTCTACGTTACGGCGCGTTTATTGAGTGACTGACACTCGTTGAAACTTGCTAATGATATGTGTTTCTGCACACGTTTTCGTTTCGTGTGCCGTCTATGTTAGTGCCAAACACCAGCGGGCAGTAAGTGTATTTATTAGCAGCGACTTATAGGATGTTTGAGCGAACTATCATTATAGTGCTAGCAGTAATAGTAATAATGGAAGTTCTGGGCGTTATGGAGACCTTGAGAATATCCCAAAGAGTTAGCGTGCGACAGGGATCGGGTGATACTCGTATCGTCATGGCTTCATTGTTCTTCAATAATCGTAAAATTTGTCAAAGGAAATACTATTCTCAACAAACGTTTGCTTTTATACTGTAATCATCAAATTCACCAATACTTCAACAGCTGCTCTGAACAGACGTTGAAGTCTACGCGATACATTCATGGTGGTGCATACATTTGCTATGTAGGGTTTGCACGTAACACGCTGAGTGCAAGCCGATAGTTCAGCCAGACAGAGACAGTCGTGTCAGACAATAAAACAGTAATTAAATTTGATATTATTAACATATAGCTAAAAAAAAACATAATAGAACGCTAAGTTACGTTAATTAAGTCGACAGAATGATCGGTTCTATCAGAACTACCTGATCAGTGTTATCCTGCGAGGGATGACCTAGCAAGCGCGGACGTTAGCTGCTTCCCTCAACGTGTCCAAAAAATAATAAATACAAGTGACAAAAAACGAGAGCGTTTCGAAACAGGGCGCTGACGCGCCAAAGTGACAGGAAGTAAGTAACTGCGACAGAAAATTATACATTATAGCCGTGTATAAATGCAATACCGTTTCAGCATTTAGTACTCACCTCAATAATGTCCCCAGCCACGGCGCTTGCCGCACACAAAATCGCCTGAAATTGTATAAAAACAAGAATAGAATTGAATGGCAACGGTCGAGGTTGTCGTATGATCACTGAACAACCGTCGCGAAACAATACTCCGTACTGCGTATCGAACTGAAACGTGAGGTGTTAGCGCTAAGTGGTACATTATATGGACCGAACGCATTGAAACTATTACAAAAATAAGTTTGCTTTCGGGTTAGGTTAGGTTAGGTTAGGGTTAATCCCAGTGGAACACGTTGTAACTAACTACAGTACGTTGGTAGAAAACCGTTAGCGTCGAGAAAAAATCATACGTAAACTGCTAACGAAGGATGCGATTATGACGCAAACTTACTTAGAAACAAAGTGATTGACGAAAGCTCTACTATAACACTGTTACTGTATATTTACTCCTAGAACGGTAACATGGCTACAGTGATTAGTTTTATACGAGCAAATTGATCCTGCTATACATAGTGTGCTTAAACACTAAAGTAATAATGTAGCCCACTTTTCGGACGAGCTTCGGGCTACATCGTTCCGTAACCCTGAACCAGATTGTTCTGTGCTACGGAGACCACAGATTATTTGCCGCCCCTTACTAAACCCACTATTATATTGTCCACCGTTATAGTATTAGTAAGTCTAGGGGCTAGTGAAGGCCGCTGTGGCCACATATTCGTTTTTGCGACTGCGGCTGTGATAGTCGATCGATTCGTCAAGAATTTCATTTATTTCACCCGGTACGAAGGAGAAGGTAATAGTAGAAATTCTGTCGCTTATACAATTTCCTCATCCCATCATGCCTGGCCGTTCATCAAACTGACAATGTATATATATATATAAAGTAGAGTGCTTGAATTGGGACCTTTCTATACAATAGACAAAAACAGATTTTAGACGTGTCATTTTTGATGTCATGTATCATCGTATTTACATAGACCCATACAATTCTGGGCCCCGACCATTCACTGGTCAGTATCAAAATGACTGCGTCGATAAAACGCTTCTAAAGAGATCGAGATAGCTATGCGCTCACAGAGGTGCAGCTCAATTAAACAGTACGTGAAAACTTCCAGTAAAATGAAATGCTGGCCTGATAGTAGGTTAATAGTCTCGAAGATTTGTAAACCTGAAGGGCGCGAAAAGGCTAACGTTTAGAGCTTATCCGGACAATTGATAGGTGATATTTTCCGCTCCAAAGTGGCCATCAACTTCTGCATCAAGAAGCCAAGTGTATCAAAAATGGCTTTTTGAGCCACTTTGATGAATTCTTGAGGTCTTCAGATCTAAAAGAGTTTTCCGGCTTGCGTTATAGAAACCTTCGATGCGGACTCAGAATCCGCATGAAAACTAACAGTAATCTAAACCGTTAATTTCGGGCCAAAGGAAGAGGTTTCTAATTTTAGTGGCAATTCAGCCAGCGCGAAAAGGTTCGACACAACTTCGCTGAAATTGCGAAAACGACGCATTGTTATTCCCCATGACGAATTTGCTGTTCTATTATAGAAGTGGCAGATTCTGTTGTAATATGAAAAATGGGGAAGCGAGCGTACGCCCGTCAAAACAAACGTCTGCTTTAAAATAGGCGCCAACCTGTACGTATATCGTCAACACATCAAATATGATTGAGTTGTCAATGGTGTTGTCAGTTAAGGAAGTAGAATACTGAACATATGAGCGATTCTTATGACCAACGCCCCGTGTGAAGAAATTCGTTTAAATGATGCTAGGGCACCGCTGAATACTTGACGAGAAGAGCCGCTGCACGTTACGCGCACCGTTTTTTACGATAGCAGTTTGTCGTGTATCAAACATATGTACGCATATTGTACGCCTTAACATAAGCCAGAGTAGATCTCTAAACAGCTTAACGCCCAGAATCTAAAGCTGACGACCCGGCCGAAACAATACTGGGCGCGGTGTGGCATTTGTATAATCCACATTATAACTAAAAGTAACCGCATAGGCCAATATGGTAACGCGAAGTACGAAATTATTGATCTACTACCAATCGTAGATGTAGCAATTAGAATTATATGTGGTTAGCGATACTCGTATGGAGCTTGTTTTGCGCTTAAAGGTCACGAGGTCCGTAATTTAAGCTAGCTTCAATAGGTAACAAGCATTCGAATGATAACTTTCAACGAAAGGTACTGCGGGTAGCCTTGAGACAAGAAGTTGTAAACAACTTTTACTTGATTTATTTAGCGAAAACATGTAACTATCGCACTCAGCGAGATAGCGTTATTGTTCAGTAACTCACTTGGCCAATAAGAGAAAAAAAAAGATCGAGTATAGGCTTTGAGCGATATCTGCCCAATATTATATAGAAGCGGCACATACGTGTAATGACTTTGTCTGTTTCAACAGCGACAGCGTACGCGCGCGTCGGATATTTAAACAAGGTTTTATTACCATTTCCGCCACTTGTCCGTGTAGTAAGCCTAAACACAAATTTATTTTCGATTAGAAATCATTGATCAACGACAGGCTGGGGGTTTTTCTGTTCTGTTAATAATAGTCACAACACTGATATGTATCATTGAGTATTATTTTCGATTTGCCGCCTATCACAGAGCTGAACGAAATGAAGTACCAGTTTATTGGCACGGATCTTATCGATCACTGCAGGCAGCGAAGTTGAGGGCGCTCCTACTAATCGTATTGAATTCTGAAGAACATGCTATCGCTTGACCGATAAGATATGGAATCACTCGCATTTGACAATGAGGCAAAAACTGCCACAGCTCGAACCGTACGTATCGCACCATGTCCTGCAAGTTAACAACCGTCGGCTTTATGCGTACATAAAGAGGCTGTGGTTATTTACTGAGAGATAGATATTTTCGTAAAAAAACAAGTTCTAGTTATTAAAACTTGGAATAATTATGTCACCAGCGCAGATAGAACGAGTTTTAGAAAATTTATTTAAGGGTCCACAGAAGCAGAGATCAACATAATACCGAACGACCAGTTGTAACAGGTAAGGTAGGTTGAAAAATCCTCATTCAAAAAATGTACCGCGTTAATTTTTTTTCTACCTCCTATTTGTTTTTTATTCCCCGACCCGTTGTAGCAGTCGTAGCAGTGGGTGGTTACACGTACGTTAACGAATTACAAAGGTGCAATTAATACCAAATATCTACATGAGGACGCCCACTGCTGGTCTCTGTTAGAGCGGTAAGAAACGCCAAGAGAAACTGCCTATCTACGTAGCGGCGGCGTTTGCCCAGTTGTCCAAGCGATTTTCTATTTTTGCTGCCGTGTCAGTGGGCAACCTGAGAGAAGAAACCCTTGTTATCTACAGTAAAGCAATATCGTTTACTTGCCGATGTTAAACTGATCTTATTGCCAAGAAAAATGGTTCCTTTATGACATAGCACTTTGTTGTGTAGGCGACTGTGCTTACGAAGGGTACCGTCGTTCTGTTTCATCGTGGACCGGTTCGTTCTCTGTCATGGAACATAACTTGCAGCTCAGTCCCTATCGGACAGTGATGGCCCATTTTGCTGGGTATCATTTGTGCATTAATGGATTGTCTTAACTGGGCAATGCAGAATAGTAACGTATCATTCATTTTTCCCATGACCATATTGCTAATGGTAGTCATCAACGTATGCGCTGCGTCGACTAGTCATCGACTGTCCGTGACATTAACGAGAGGAACTAATGACGAGCTCACGTGAGTAAGAGCGCGGCTTTGTTTCGAAAAAGAAGGCCTAGCATTCTGTCAATGAGTGTGATTTAAATCGAATTTTTCTAGCTTCCGTTGAAGTGTATAGATGTATATTCATATTGATTAAGCCAACATAAGGGAGTTCTACTTTCAAAGCTGGTGAACAATTAAGAAGAGTACGCATTGCTTAGCAGGCATTTCATTGATAGGCTGATTTATCTAGGTTTTATGCTGTACTAGAGACGAATTTGGGCTTGGCTTTACAATGTTTGTATCGCATACTACACTCGACCCATGTCGACATAAACGGGTGACTGGAAAGCGCGATAACGACGAGAGATAGAATAAAAAAAAGCCCTTTTGTGAATCTTCGTGAATATTCATCGTCGTTATATTGAACAAGAACAACAATAGTGCAGAGGAACACCTGACCAGGACCCCTAACAAAAGCCAGCTTTCCATAGACATTTAAACAGACTTAACGCCCTATGTCCCCGTGATAGCATCTGATGTAAAACGCAAAAACATCATACAGTATCCCATTGATGTAGAGAGCAAGGAGTTGCATTAGTCTTAGATATAATAATGCTTTTCATATATTTAGGCACAACAAAGCGACAAGGATATGCATAGTCATTTAGCTCCTAAGCACCCAACCGCTGGGATGAGGAGGAGAAGAATATAATTGGTTATCGACGAGTTTTTTTAGTTTTCGTTCTCCATGAAGTACATATATTGTGTCATTGGCAAAGACAGATGGTCAGGCTTGGTCGTTGATCAGACGATCTGCCAAATCAGTGCTGTCCACCGCCGGGGGCACCATCACTATTTCCCCAGTGATAACCATAGATAGTTGGCAAACAAGACGGCTTGTAATCGTAGCAGTTTAGCAAAAAATAACGCGACGGAAGGGCTTCTCTTCCTTCGCCCCCACTAACGCAAACATTCTTTGTTGCAGAGCGATTTATGAAGAATGACTTAAATAAACGATCAAATGACCTGCCGTCCCGCGGCCACACTGTCTAGCCCCCCGAATAACAAATACGGGAGAGATTTGCACCGTCGAGGCGAGACGCGGAATGAGACAGCGCAAGTGACAAACGTCGTACGCGCGGCGTCAATAGAAGTTGACCGCTTCCGTCCTAATCAAGCCTTCCATCTGCAATATTTATTGTACAAATAGCTATATATATATATATATATATATCTATATATATTGACTATACATCGTGTTATGATTCAGGAGGCGACAGTGTTAAGAGCATATTGCTTCACAGCATTGACTATCGAACTCAGTGATGTCGCAAATGTCTCCGCTTGCTGGAAGAAAGTCGTTCGTTCGCTCAACGTCTGGCGATGACCTGTCGTGACTGGATAGCGTGTGGCTATTGTTCTTAGCGAAATCGTGAGCTTTGCACCGCGGCGTCAATACGTGCCGTGGGACGGTGACTGGCACAGTAGTGTATTGCTGATACCTGATGATTATACTATAGATGATGGTAATAGTGACCATTGTGCAGCCGTCATAAGAAACATTTTTGTTAACCGTTATAAATACCGTTGCTTCTTCTTCTTCTTCTTCTTCTTTTGCCGTTAATGCCATCGAAAAAAAATAGCCGTCGGCACAGTAAAAGCTATATGTATGAATGCTCATCACCCAAGTCAAGTTGTGACTTGTTACGGAACTAAGTGCACCGTTCAGAATTAATTTGGCTGCGTGGACTGATGTACGGACTACTGACAAAACTGCGTCCTTTACCTTTAAGTTTGTCGCTGTCGTAGCTGAACTTTTACAACACCATAAATTTACTTCTCTTTAGCTATAATGAGAAACCCAATTTACCAGCGAGCCTATTATTCGTTTTTGGAACACATTAATTGCAAGCGTTACTACTTGTTTTGTTTTTGGCACACATAGTAAATCTCGTTTGTTGTGCAGTCGGTCCTAGAACACGTACACTTAAGCATCTTTAGGTAAGTTATGTTCGTCTGTAATCAAGTTAAGGGCAGAAAACAGTAAGTAATAACAATTCGACACGTTACTTGCTTGATGATGGAACAGTAGAAGATAACTGACGTATTTTCGTCGTTACAGCTACAGCTGTTGTTGTTGTTGTTGTTGTTGTTGTTGTTATTGCCATTGGTGACTTTTTCGCTTCTAACAAAATGGCCTAATGTCTACTTCGAATTTTTCGACGAAGGGGCCGAAAGACGTCCCGCCGAAAATGATTTTAGGAGCGATATATGATAATCAGCAGTACACAGATCGTCATCATAATTCCTATAATAATTTAGCCTGATGATTATTGTTGTTGTATTTATGTAGATACATGAGGAATGCGGTAGCTCGCGATGGCCTAGCTCGATATAGGATGCGTACATACCACTGTGTACCCAGAAGGACCGCTGATACGGCAGAAACATTATACGTCCAGTGAACAACCGCTCGATAAAGTAGCGAGAGGTGTGTTGAGACTCAGAGCGATAATGGCTTGTCCATAATATACTATGAAGTGCAGGCGCAGGCGGCCTTTGGCAGGGAATTGGGTCGCGGTATCGTACGGCAACAGGAAGGACTCGCTTATCGACATAAACGTAGCCTTTTCTTTCTTTGTTTGATTTTTTATTTGATTAAATCGTTGCGTAGAGAACCGCTACTCAATGATGATGCTAATCAATCATTTTATGTGGCACAACACATTGTAGAACAGAGGCCTGCTATAGCGAACATTGATAACATTATGAATAGTGAAGGTCACGCGTGTAAAGCTTTATTATTATTAGCAATATTCGTAGGCAACATTGGCTTAGCCTTATGGCCTACAAATTATAGCAATAGATACCGACTAGATTTACCGCATCATTAAAGATGCGCTGGTTATATTACTATGTACCTACTGGTCATACCAAGGAACGCTTGGACTCCTGTGTCCTGCGCATGACATTGCCATTCGTTTGTGTAAACAGGCATAACAGCACCTAATGTCCCTGCCACATTTTACCGTTACAAATTGTTAAGCTGCAAAAGCTTATTGGACTATATCAAACAGGCGGGCTTTGTCGATTGACGGCTAAAGGAATAAACAATTATCGGACGTCGCCTGCTTAGGACAGGTATTTCCGTAACATTTATTGGAGATAGGGCAAAGCAACAAGCTGCGAGCAACATTAAGATAGATGGGAATATTTTCCGGCAGTGTTTTCATCCTTCGCCTTGTACGTGCACCTATTTCTCTCCCTTGCCACCGAATGAAGTAATACTAACTACTTGTAAAATACTCTGTTGAAAACGGCAAGGTCTCGACGAAATGAGCCCTAGGACAGTGAATGGTATGATAACATTAGAGCAGAGTTTACCACAACTTTGACCAACTAGTAGCAATTCTTATTCGAAGTTAGGTATATAGTTAGTGTTTGGCAAATTACTTCAACTTGATGTCATATCAAGCGGGATTCAAGCTTTGAATAAATTGATTGCACGAGAACGCTGCCCGGGGAATCCGTTAACAAATTAAACGTATTAACTAATTCGGAAGAGTGGCCAAAATCGAAGTAAAAAAAGAAATTTTTCATCAATTCGCGTTGTAGCTAATTAGATCATCCAAATTGTACGATTTCTTAGTGACGTTAGCTAAGTAGAAAGCACTGAAGAGCTCGTTACGTCTAAGTCATGGCTTCAAGGCACAAAAAACACTAGGCCGGTTAAGGACATTTCGTCCCAAAGAAAAAACAGAATTTCACCGGTCTGAGCTAAACAGTCGACTTATCAGTTTAGCCATTCGATTGTAGAAGTAGGGAAAGATGAAAAATTTTCGGTCCCGCTACTATGTGTAACGCTGTGCAAATTACAGGCAGTATTATCGTGCTTCAAGTGCCGTACGAGCTTCGCTATAATCTATAATAAAGTGAAGTAAAGACTTAGCGAATTCAACGTATGGTAACGAACGGAAAAAGTAGTTTCTGAAATACCCGATGTTCAGCCCAAACGGTATATATGTTCGTTTGTATGAAAGGTACTGCCGACCGATTTTGAACAGAAAAAAAATTGGAAGATAGAAGAGATAACAAACATTTGGGGCAATCCCTAGCGTCGATTTGGCACAACGACAAGCGCCAACGACAGGAGTCGTCCTTCACGTACGCTCCTATTCGGTGTAAATTTTTGCTATGCGATTGTCAAACGCTTGTCCGTTCCATGTAGTTTATTGTCTCGCGAATTTTATTCAGATGCAAGCAAATCTTTGAGATTTAGCTAGGTGGAAACCTTTTAAATTTAAGATCGTTGGGAGCGGAAGGAAGGAAGGCAGTCAGTTGATCAACGGGTGGAGGTTATCCACATGTCTGCTTAATAGTCCAAGTGCTCAAAGTGAAATTTTCGGCAAAATGCATAATAATTAATAAAGAGATCTTTTACCGCGTGACTTCGGCAGAGTCGAGTAAATTTTTACCGTTGCATTTGATATAAACAGTAGACTTTCAAAGCAGGGTCATCTTAAAGAGCCTACGAAGGTCCTATGGTCAAGCTAAGGCATGTGTTTCTTTGCTTGAATGCCCACACATTAGGATAATCTTAAATCTGTTCGCATGTAGCTTTAAAATCGTAACTTCTGCCTGAAGGAATCGTCTATATCTTTAGTGCTGACCCTAGCTGCTATAACTTAAGTCATCATAATTACGTTTTTCCTTCAGTATCGACACAAACCTTTCATTCATTGCAAACTTTTGGCGAGTGCCCTTCTATAAACCTACTCACAGGTCAGGTACGACGATTATATGCATTCATGATATTAACAGTACTTTCAACGCTTGCGGTAGCATCTATATGCAGCTAATCGGGAAAAGTAGCCGCTATAATAGTTTAACAATTATCATTATATAGGTGGCTTTTATCAACGTTTCACACTAAAGTATGATCATGATCAGATCAACTTACGCTTATCAGAATGTCTATACAGATCGCACGACTTTACTGTGCATGATCTCCAGATGAACCGTACTTAACGCAAGACAAACCTAGAGGAAAGTGACGAAAAGCAACGCGGGTGCGATCAATGATTGCAAACCGGCATACGACGCGTCAATTGCCCCATGGCCACCGTTGGCACTTTTCTTATATTCAGCTGCTATAGTTAGCTGCCAATATGTTCACCGAGGTACCGTTTACGTTTACTTCCACGATTTCGACTATTACGCTCATACTATTTATAATGGGTTTCTTTCTCGTCCCGCAATATCTTACTCTCAACTCTGTTTTGCGTTAAATCACTATATTATATTACTAAAAATTCTGCTGCTATATCACATTCCCCTTATCGTCCGTTAGCGAACAACTCTACGAACAGATCATGTTAGTGGTCAGCACTGATATAGCGATCCCTGAAATTGTTGTCGGCAGGGGGGCAACCGTTGCCAACTGATGCTGTTACGTTTTCCGGAAGCGAAGTAGATGAGATAGGCCGATTGCGCTAAACAGCAATTCATTAGATTCATCCAATTAGGTTTACATAGGCACGAACTAAAGGCACGCACATGCTGCATCTATGGATGTCTCGTAAAGTTGATCCGGCTGGCTTCGCCACAGTCTCCGCCATCGTCAACGAAATCGTATAGTAGGTAGTTCTAGCAGGCGAATCTCGGTGTGTGAACTTCGACACTCAGTTGATTACTAGCGCTGATATAATAGCACACAGAGTAAACTGATAAAGTAAGCAGTAGAGCAGTCCTCTAGCTGAATGTGGCTTGTGAGAATGACTTCACACGGTTACGCATTGAAGCGCTATTGGCAATCGGTGATATTCGCGGTGTTAGTGATAGTCCGATAACCTAACAAAAACCATGGCGCTTTCAACATTTTAATCGATAGGATCCCTTTCGTGTATTTTACGGTCAAAAAATAGATCGGAAGACAGACTGAACGACAAACAAGTAGACATTATCGTTCGTCTGATGTACGAATACTCCGTTATAGAAGATTTTCCGTCAAAAATGCCACTCACCGTCAAAGTGGTGCCGATATTTCTAACTCTTCCGACAAGAAGCAGCGCTCATTGACCTGTATTGGTTGTCTTACGTGTAGAGGATATTCTGTATGTACGGGCAATATATCGTTGACATTATGACGGGACTGGGTTCTGACTTTTGGAGACCATTATGTCTAAGAACTGTACCAGTTTCACTATCACCAAGAGTAACGGCAGCAGCAGCAGTAAGAAACACGAAGAGTACCAGAACCAAAATGAGACAATGAGAATATAATAAAAGCAAAGATAATGGCCACTGTTTCATTTGAATCGAACATAGCTTTCAATGGAACTCATCACAGCATGATGTCGCCACCGCTGGGACTGGTAAGGTAATCGCTTATGTTTAGATAGATTAATAAATGTATATAATGTTGCAAAAATCACACATCGAATATATATATATATATATTACCCTGAACTCAA
Organism: Varroa destructor; assembly: GCF_002443255.2. Lineage (NCBI taxonomy): Eukaryota > Metazoa > Arthropoda > Arachnida > Mesostigmata > Varroidae > Varroa > Varroa destructor. The sequence continues at coordinate 52,131,132 of NW_019211454.1, read as the reverse complement.
ATATCCGCTACGATTTGGATAGGAGCATTGAGTTTTTTTATAGAAATATGTCAGGTGAGTAGTTTGAGGTGTGAGGAAACGGGACCTGTGCCATGTGGGATTCTTGTCGCTCATGCAATTGAGAATGCCATCTATAGATCGCCATATCCCTTTTTGACTGCACAGAAAACGATAACAGAATGGCGCTAGCGTGACCTTTCGTAAAAATAATATAATCATATGTAGACGGACTTTTTCCCTCGCTACCTCAAAGTAAATTACCTAAATACCTAAAATGTACCTAAAATGTCCTTAGAATATAAAATGCAACTTGCTATCGATGAGAATAACGTACGGATTGCCCAGGTACTAGAATTTGGATATCCTTTGTTTCCAACAGAAGCATATGATTCCTGTCTGTCACAAGATGTTCACATAAGGATTGGCGTTTCATAATAAAGGTAATTGAAATTAATAGTCATGTCTTACTGAATAACTACTCTGTTTACTGAGGTATTAAAAGTATTCTGCTTGTATAAAAGCGTAGGGTGGTAGAGGTGCGAAAGCAGACGCAGACAAATCTTGTTCCGTATTGAAAAGAGCCAGCCATCTGAAGCAGCTAGTATCCGACGTTAAAGCCAAAACACCTAATTTAGCATAAGCTCTCTGATGCTATGTATTTAGATAACAAGTATCTGATAAATTTAGGTAGATAAGATAATGTGGCATGTATTTTTTGTGTTTATATGCTTATTCAGACTGCTTACTAGATATAGATCTTATGACAGAATTGATCGAAAACTTACTAGAGAATTTGCAAAATGGCGAAGTCTTACTAGTAGCCGTTCTGTACGTTAATACGGGATGTATGTGTATAATGAGAAAGGTAAGTACAAGGGAGTTCGTCTCTAACGGCACACAATTTCGGACTTCATTATGATCATTGGTGAACGCAATCACTACTTCAAAAAGATAAATTCAAAAACCAGAAACGTCAACGCCACTCGAACAAACATATTCAGAAAAAATCTATCGCAGAGTAGCAGAGCAGAACATTTTCATTCAACATTAGCTGGTATAAACGAAGCAGTTTTAATTAAGCGCACAAAAATAATTATTACTTACAAACAAAAACACCGTTACGAGTTCTAAACCAATTTGGCAAATGAGATGGTAAGCTTGAAGTTTCAGTAACTATTTGATGAACAATGTAACTTGTAGGCAAACTACAAGTACGTCATATTAATTGCACGCACTGCCAGCAGCAGGATCGCCGCTGTCCCAATTTCATTTCTTTTGCCTCTAATCATGTACCCTCAGAGAACAACTCTAGATACAAATTTCAGGTACTATGCTCTTGAATATTATAGGCATAACAGAACGAGTATCTAAAAGAAATTTTACACATTTTTCGTATAAGCGAGGCAGTCGAAGTACACTATTTCCCTAGATGAACTATACTGGCAAAGCCTCTCTAATTCATTTTCAAGTCCCCAGGTTCACTGCGCATAATCAGAAGACAAAAACGGAACTCAGCTGGCCCAACAAAGTCTTACAGATACTACCCACTCCGCGGCTCTAGTGCTTAAGTAAAATTCCAGTGACAGAAAGCAAAATCTCTGATTCGTCTACCAAATGTTGAGTTGAGGTCTATTTCAAATATAAACAATGTCATTTGCACTATCAGGCTACAGTCTCGGGGTAAACCATTTACGTTTATCTGTTCGGATGCAAACACAGCACGAACACCCACTATAGTATCCAAACTAAGGGTCGTCATAATCCATTGCGGTGGCATTTTTTCACTTGCATTCTTCCTTAAAGGCACACTTTTTTGTACCTGCAGGGGAACTTGGTTCCGCGCATGCGTACGCCGTCGTGAGAGGCATACTGTCGCCACCTTTCGCCCTGCCAGGCCGTAAGCTTCACTCACTCACTTGAGGTGCACCATGTACTTCTATAGTACTAGCCCATTATAGAGTATTCGGCTAGTCGTTCCATCGAACCTGATGCTGATAATGATGACTGGATGCCTCCTCCAGAAATATTTACTATGACATATTACTGATGCAATCAATTCATATACGCTTTTGCTGAATCTGATAGTGACTAGATATAGGAGAGTGGTAGAAAATAACTCACAGCGACGAAGGGTTTCATCATGGTGTTTGTCGTCAGTTCGATGACGATGGTGCTGACGTCTTCAAATCTGAGGTAACGTGCAGTTCCACTTGTATTTATAACGATGCCCGCCCTACGGGCCAACGTTTACGTCTTACATTGTTGTCGCTGGCTGTAAAGGCAACCGAACAACGGAAAGGGAAAAGCGCGTAAGATAGCGCCGCCGAGAGGGTCCACCCCCCACTAAAGTCTCCTTGTCATCTGAAGATTTTGCTGTCCAGCAGCGAACAATGCATGCATATTTCATTTGGAAAGATGTTGACCGTTACGAGACGATACCGTCCTTGTTAAATGGGCTTGTTTGGCATGTATGGCTATTACTATTAATCTACACTTACGTCTAAAGGAGATGGATTAATGAAAATAACTACTGTAGGTAATATGGAGTCAGCGAGTGTCCCGTTAAAAGGAAATGAACGAATTCATATGAGTTTCTAGTCTTAACTGTAAATATTACCGCTATAAATATTTTAAAATGGCTGTTTTGTTCGGTGGAAAATTGCACAAAAAAAGAAAATGAAATCCGTTTCTGGATTCACCATGATATTGTTCAAATATTTGAGTGGGTGCATATTTGCGCTCGTTGGCATCTGCGTTTTTTTTACTTGGCTTAAAGCACGCCTTTTGCTCTATAAGACGGTTTAAACTCTCTTTTATTTCGGACTTCAGATATATCGAACCACCCAGAAACAGCATCTCCAAAAACCGCTTTCAGAAGTATTTCTTCCGTGTATTCTCCAGAGCTAATAAACATAGCAAATTTATTTCCGACAAATCTGAAAATTCGAGTGAGGCCCTTTATCACATTTTTCAATTTGGCAAGACAAAATTGCGTATCAGTTGCAGCTATGGAGTTTTTACGGTACACGCCCATAGCTTTCTCGCATACTTCTGCTAGTTGCTAACCTTGACGAAAACCGGACGAGAATCAGAACACAAAACACTCATTGTTTCAGGTCGGGTCGACAGAGAAGAATGGTTACAATGGGATACGGCACTTGACCATCAACAAACAAACAAACAAACAAATATATCAGAAAAAAATCAATCGACCATTTGCGAGAAGTCACCTTGCTCGAAAGAGGAAACTTCCAAAGCAGGCCAAATCTAATAACTTTCTTAAATTCAATAAGGAGACTTTAACCTTGCTGCTCGTCCTTAGCAATTCGATTTAAGAAATCTGAAGAAGATCTCAAACATACTTTGGTTGCAAGGAGCCTGTCACGGCTCGCAAGCACAGCGTTCTTCAATTAGATTTCTATGTAAAGGAAAAACCGTTCACAACGGCGTGTATAAACGTTACTATAGTAATTGGAGAGGCTGAGTAGAAATTGATTGAGTGCAGTATAGTCTTTAATTAATTTCACATTTTTTAATCAACATTTCATTATAACGTATTGATCGAACCGTTTGTAGCGGCTCTGAATCTGAACTCTCTCTCAATCTTGTTTTGGGATAAAACGTCAGCGGCTCCTTCTAAATGCCCAGTGCCAATCCCATATTTTTGTGAACTGGCCATTTCCCAATGCTGGGATGACTCGTAATTCAAATTCATTTTCCTATGTGCTAGTTGAAGGTGACTGCTCCCATTCAAAGAACTTACTCTTTATGGCGCTGACCTTTGCCATTATTGATTTGTTGTCGTGTTGGCGTATAGTTATGTTACGTTAGAGCATAACAACAACAGCACCGCCATACGTTTTGCAGCAGATGATGTCCATGCTGTATTCCTGATAACCAACGGATTAGATCAGAAATCTGCGTGCAGAAGTCAGTGGCAAAAGTATGACCAAAAAGTATACGAGACTCGTTTTCGTCGATAAGCCTGTCAGTTGATTTGAATAACGAAACGCCTGCCATTGAGTTGAATGAAGAAACGGGGGAGAGAAAAGGAGGCTCACACGAACGCAGGGGGTGCAACACGTCTTTTGTGTGCGAACAACAGCCAGCAAAGCTTCAACTAAGGAATATGGCTATTTTCGGTTTTTCTATGCCTTTTGTTTGTTCTGTCGAAATTTACCTCGGTAATTTTCTATGACATACAGCGCCGATCGCTGTCTGGGTGAAAGGAATCGAATAATTTCCCTTGCATGGCCCTGCTAAGCTTCGTAAGAATGGACCAGTACATGAACACGTTTGCCCTCGTGTGGCAAGTCACTAGCAGCAGCACAGCTACCACTTCATCTAAAATCCAGCAGCTCTCCGTGTCTCGTTTTGCTGTGAAGTATGATTAAATTATGTCGACGAATTCGTTGTATTCTGCCTAAGAAAAAGCTGCCCGCGTCTGTGTATACGGTGACTGGCAAATACCGTTTCAAACAACTTGTTTGGAAATGTTTTATTTTATTAACGATTTAAGAGAAAATGCTGGTCTTCTCCTTGTTTACCTCCCTAATTGTTTTCCCGATATAAACTTTTTTTTTGTTAACAAAATAACATTTATCTCTGACGCTTCCTCACCTACGACGACTCTGCGCAACTACCGCTTTTGTTTCGCGCTAGAATGAGCCAGTGTTCGAAGCAGCGCTTAATAACAGTGCCAGGCTATTTTCCATCTATCGTTATTCAACGTCATTCAATCCTGGGTCTAATTTTACTGATAATCATGTTTCACAGTGTGACTGTTATTAACTTATTTAATAATGCATAATGCCGAAAGTATCTTTCGAACACCTAATTAAATGAAGGATTTAAGTTGACACTGCGGAAGTGCGTATTTAAAGTTTTGATCATTGCACAGAGGATGTTTCCCTTGGCATCGATTGCAGTCGTCTTGAGCGCTAAGTCGGAGTCCGTATGAATAGTAAAAGGTTATCGTATTGTTTTACTGTCAAATTTCATCCATTTTCGAAAAGTAAAATTAAATTTCGCCAAAAAAATAGACTATAGTAACTTCCACCGTGCTGATTAGCCCAATGAGGTGCCGTAACGTGTAGGCCTTCGTATTCGAGCTAGACGGTTTTGATGCGTATTCGCCTGAATGAAGTTGCCCTCTGCGAACGAATCTTAAAGAAAAGCCTGCAAAAACGTCACGAAAACGAGCGCTGGTCGATGGGGCAGCAAAGACGAATGTCCGGGACACAGAGGCCGCGTATGGATGTCAAGAATAGAAGTCTACGAATAGGACGCGTCAAACGAACTTAACATGCAGGATGATATGCTGATGATCTTACTCGAGAACGTTGAAAGCTTCTTTATACGTATGTTTGAAAAACAACTGCTGGCACAAAACAGTAGTCAGCGTGTTACTGGTCATGTAAAGGTCTTCCAAACAAAAATTTCGAAGGACCAAGCCACCTTTATACACAGTTAGCAAATACACTTTATCAGTATGTCTGATGTACTTCATTACATTTAGTCGACTCCAACAGCCACGTTAGCAGTACGGGAATACGGCCATAACGCGCGTTCAGCGATCTGTTTCAGAATTAATTCGTCACACAGTATCATCTAAAGACGCCGGCCGCGTTGCTGCCTCCATAGAATAGACTTGCCTCGAGTAATGATTGGGGCAAGACTAAAGAATAGTTGTGCCCATTCTTGGTCAGGGGCAGCCTCAATAAAACGTGGTCAGAAATTTCGCACGCAGTTGCGAAGCTGCTTAACATAAAAATAAGTCAAGATAACGTCTAGGGCAAAACAATAATAATAGCAATAATCATGCTGAGAACTGTCGGGTCAAAAGAAGCTAGAAGTTGGACGATCACCAGAGTGCCATGAAACTGTGTAATATTACTTGTCTATGCGCTATGCGACAAGTTTTCTTTATATTATACAAAGAGATTGTCGCAGCAACTAGGCGCAAGGTACAAATGAGGACATGATCAGTATTTATTTGCGCTGTTTGCGTTTCGGGCTTGATTGACGACTTTGTGATCATAATTAAAGAAAGCTATGGAAGGTTCGAAGGATGAAGTCCATTACTGGTTTAGATAGAAAACTAGTCTTCACATGAAAGGTGGTGTCGGAAGTACGCCTTAACCAGCAGAAACCAGTATTGAATGGCTAGAATCATCTTCGTGACACATGTTCTAAATAGAAGCGTGAAACCAATAGACGCGGTAGGGTTTGTAGAACATATATTACCCGATTTCAATCGGTTGTTTTTACAAAAACATCTTATAAGCGATGTAAAAACATACAAAAATAATGTACAGGCATTTAACTTCATCATCAGCTTATGATCTAACTTCCATAACTATCGTAGTTGACGCAACTCGTAGAACACAAATGTGAAACTTAATTGGACAGGCTTTGCCATACAGATGTGTTAAGCCTCACGCTCGCTTCTTGCTTAATCCGATAAGGATACACCGCGCGGTATTCGAGTCCTTCGCTAAGATCGGTTCGACAATTTCTCAAAGAAGAGTGCGTGTGATTCTTCATAATACTAACGTTATTCTTGCGTCGTGCAGCCAATAGCCACTCACGATTATCTATTAATGTTCATCAAACCAGTTTAGCATCAATGCTATTGTAAGTTACTATTAATACTGGGTTGTTCAAGTTTAATTAACGTCGTGTCTCTAGTTGCCGACAGTAGTTAAGACCTACCTAGTCGCAGATACTAGTAGCAATGACGTGTGCTGCGTACTCTGTGTGTTATCGACTTGCGACAACAACAATGCAGCCCCCGGGGGAAAGCGGACACGTCTATTCGTATACGCCCGGAAAACCTCTCACAGTAACAAGCATCAGGCAGTAGATACGTTATTCGAGAGGCTGCACTCTCCCGTACCGCGGGCAGATTCAACCAGGAATAAATCTAACAGGGAACAAATGTGTTTTCTGGGCGATTTGGGCCCGCGTTAGCTATCGGCACATAGCGCAATACAGGGCACGAAGCATGAGAACTAATTAGACCAAGTGTCGGTCAGGCTTATGGCAAGAGATAAGCAACTACTTTTAAAGATAGTAAATCGTCAAGATGTGTTGAAAGGCTTAGCCTTAGTCAGGCGAAATCAATAATCTTGCAGGTCACGCGTGCTATTTGCCCCTTCAATCTGCAGTAAACAGCATATGTCGGGCCGGTAATAATTCCTGGCACTTGATGCCTTTTAGCTTCGCGCGTTTCGAGCGAAGAATGGATTGCTCCTGTTCATTAGGAGCCATTGTCGTCATTTAGATATATGAATTTCGTTCGTTGTCTGAATTTCATGTATGCAGTATAGTTTAGATCATTCCACTATTCAGAAAAAACATGTAGTATAATAACTTTCCTCTCACAGCAAAGATCCTAGATGCTAGAGACACAATGGGGTTGTGTGTAAAAATAGCCTGTAACAATCGGTTTCAGTTATACCCAGTTTCAGTAAACTGGCGGGGGCGATGAATGTAGCATCGAGTGTATGTGTATACATATGAACTGTTCGGTACGACGCGTCGAAGAAAGCACTTAAAAACGGGGCGTATTGCATCGTTTCTTTCTTTTTTTTTTCTTTCTAGTGGAAGTACGCAAAACTGCTATTTAACTTATCTAGCATATAACTCTATTGCCTTTCCTGTTAATATTTTCATCAATGCGATGCATTTTCCATGATATATGTTGTAAAGCTCTTCTCTCGCCTTCTTACCTATTCAAATTTTGAACTATGAAAAATCAACGGGCTCACTTGGGAGGGAACGATGGCGATTTCGGGCATCGTTCCGATCTATTGTTTTTTTCTTTAAATTTGTTACATTACAAATTCTAGTTAAATAATCCCCTAAAAATAAATATTTACTTTGCGACACGCTGGTGTCGTTTTCGGCGCAGCCGTAATGAGACTTAAGCTAGCTGATGTTTGTTGTGGATTGTATAATGAGATATGAATTGTAAAAGAGTAGAAAACGAAATTGGGCAATATAGAAAACAGTAATTACCCCCAGCCGTTTGAAAGCAGTCACGAGTCGCATGCTAAAGCCGCTCCTTCACTTTCATCATCGTTTTTTTAAGCTTCCGCCTTCACGCTGTTACACTCATTTGTTCAGAAATTTTTGACAACTTAGTAGCCCCATGATCGTTGCATTTGCCCATTTCGAAAGTTACTTTGCAGTATTTGCCTATAGAAAAGAGTTGTTCAACGAGCGTTTTTTGCACGATGTTAAAATGTTCAGCAATTTAACGAGCCTATAACTGTAGTTATGAAGTTGAACGGACCAAGTTCATTGATCCCTAGTGACTTTAGTTATCGATTAGCCGTAATACATCTGTTCAGACATAGTCCAGTGAAAAGATGATCGAATGCCGATGGGATTTCCCCGTCAGTCATCAGCACGCTGAGATCCAGTTTTCCAGATCGCTCGTGGCGTGAATGTTAATATTGCTTCCAATATAGTATTATAGAATGCGCAATAATATAAGCAAAGAAATGATATTCCAGACTTAAGTTATTAGAAAAAACATTGCAGTCACTTACCTGGAGGCTCATGGTCGCGAACCCTGTGTCCTCACTAACAGTGCCACCATTCAGTATGGGATTAATATGGGTTACAGCCAGCTGTAGGACAAGCGAGCTTATCGCTCAGGGCATACGCGTCAACAATATCACATAGGACATATAGTAACATTACACAGTTTGCTTTAGATAAAAAGAAATTTGTGCCCAAAGCAAGTGTACCGCACACTATTAACTGGCCATTTTTAGCTGCTGCTTGCATAAGTGTAATACTATTTAGCAAGCTTTTCCCTAAATGAGACGATGCTTTACCAAAGAGCCTGAAGGTGCGATGTATGAGCCTGTTTTATCGTGCTGTCCTGAAACGATTTCCTACACTAGAAGATTTTACTGCAACTTTTCTTGACGTTTGCTATAAAATAGCAAAGGCAGCTAGCTGTTCTTTGTGATCCGTACCATTTGTCTTCCTCGTGCTGTACAGTATGTATTGTCGCCTACTTCGTAAACCGAACGGCTGTGTGTCGTACCTGACACGCTTACGTGTTCATGGAATGAGAATCATAGTCACGTACGGTGCTTATCGTGTAGATTATATCTAGCCCTATATTGTGATCAGTCGAGAAGAATAGCCCCCTATCTACATGAACTCAAAGTGTTGAATTGTGATTTGCATTGCTGCATTAGCATCTTGCCACACGGGCTGAAGCGTCTATAGTTAACCCTAAAATACTTAACTGTGTTTGCCTTAGGAGAGACGGATCGATGTGGTACCATTATAAAGATACCAGTGCGCAGAACAGGGCGTTGTACTCACTAAGGCGTTTCTATTTTGGATCGATCGTATGTATGTCGTTTACTACTATAAATATGTCCGTTCTGTCAGTGAGATAAACCACGAGAATCTAGGGAGGAAAGCGGTCAGTCCAGTAGAAAAGATATATCCGTAGAGCCCCAGGTCGATTCCTACTGACAACTTCTAGCGGTTTTCTATTCGGCGAGGTAGTTGCGAGAACGACGAACGTACCGTGATCGTAACGGCATGAATTCGCGGTGGAAGCATTCATGTACTCGCATGCCTGGATGAATATAATTTGAGAATATATCGGGCTGACTTGAACGCTAGAAGATCGTCACTGCTTGAAGACTATGTCGTCTGCTCCGGCAACGAATTACCAGACGTACAGGCCTAATCGTATGGTATCGAGGGGCGACATCCCTGTATTCGATATGTTTTTTTTGTATCTGTTGATTTCTAATCACTTTCTTGTTTAATAACAGTAGGAATAATAATAATCGTGATGATTTAGTGAACAGTGAGGAAAACGAGGAGGCCAGCTTTGTAAGCCATCTAGCCACGACGGGATTGTGGTTATGAAAATCTATAGTGTGCTAATATTGAGCTTTTGCAACGACAGCTTGTACGGCGTCGTCTCTTCTTATCATTGTTTAGCCATAGAGTTCTACTACAGAGCATGTTGGTTAGCATCAAATAAACAGACGGCTTGAGAAAAGAGGTTTTTTTTTGGCGTGCGGCTTCAACAATACACCTATTGAAACGGACTGCCCCTCTTGGTTGCAAGGTAGCTTCGTCTCGATGTAGGCAAACTTTTTCTTAAATTCCACGCACACACAACACAAAAGGCCAATGAACTCGCTAACAATTGATTCGATATCAATGTACTTTATAATAGATTACGGAAAGAGTCAACAACACAGAATCGGCCAGACATACACGACAGGTAAGGAAAACGCTGCATAACCAGGACGACGTTGGTGTCCGCTTAGGTTATATTACTTCATTTTTACTGTGGAGCCTCTAGTCACACAAAAGCCTGCTTTGTTGATCTGTACCATGCACCGAAGAGACATTATGTTATCGAGCGAATACAATATAGAAGGCCAAACAATTTAATGGCTGTGCTACGAACGGGGCCGGTCGGTAAAATGCTGGTGCGCGTACCATTTACATCGCTACTGTTTTCTAAGGCTGGCAGTTTTTACGGACGCTGCGTATGATTACCACTGGTCCAGATGACTGGTCACTGCCGGGCTGCAACGAGCCACTAGTCACTTCCACGTTGATTTTTACCGACGACATAAATAATTTAAGGGACCTTGGGGCGAGGATGGCTTCTAGCCCTGTCACACACACACGCACGCACGCACACGAAGCCCCACGGAGACGAAAAATGTATTTTGTTTGATTACGTTCACGTGCTGCATTCTAACTGTTTCTTTAAATTTAGATGTTATGAAGTTGTAAAATTTTGAAACGACGATGCTCAGAGACGCTCATCTTAGCCTTGCCCGCTCTGCCTTACGATTATATTCGCTAACAATATTATTGATTGTAGTTATGCAAATTCTGACAACAAAAAAAAAAAAGCCTAGATTTGTCAGCAAAACGGCTCATTATATTTAGCGCCAAGTGGTCAAGTAGGCGGAGAGTCCTGAAAGCTGAACGCATGCTGAAAAATCATCTGAATTATACCAATCAATCGATTAGGGAGCGAATAGTTTTGTCTGCCGAAACAGGGATGTTGCAAATAAGAATTTTGTTTTGAAAGACTATTTGTAAACAGTGGGATTAACGAATAGTCCCTCATTACGTCCTGCCAACGGCAAATATAGTCCTGAATAGGCCTCCTAGACATCTACAGTAATAAAACCTGGGAATAAGTCCATTTGGTAACACTTGCTTTATCGAAAACCTTCGTTGCGATAGCGTTACTTTTCCAGCGTTTTGTCTATACTAATTTTGATATGAAAGACAATACCTATTGACTGTGGCGGCCTTCCCATTTAATACAAACCATACTATAGTGTATCAACCGAGAACAAGTACTTACACATTTAAGGCGATGCGGATCGCCGCTGACCAGCTACTGAACGTTCGCATTAAAGCGTATTTTTAGAAACTATTTTCGTTTTAGGCAGCGTCACTAGCTTTCGTAAATTCGAAATTCAGGACCAAAGTAGGGCTAATTGTATTTGCGTTCAGGAACGATCCGGACGAACAATGCCCCTTTCAATAAAAAAAAAAAGTCTTGGTTTGAACTCTGGTGGTGCAAGTAAGTAAATGGGTGAGGACTAGCACAGGTGCTAGTAAATTATTCTAAAATAACCCAGTAATGCAAAGCAAACCGAAATATCTGTCATGCGATCATTAATATTAATTTTTCTTTATGATTTAAAGAAAAATAGATCGTATGAATTCCGAGTAAGTCAACCTACAGGCATCTCTAAACTATCACGATGTGCGGAAATACAAGAGACATGCTGTGTCTGATATGGATCTCTGGCAATTTTCTAAAAAAACAATTCCTAACAAAGTGAAAGTTTAGATCAGACAACATAAGCTAAACTTCCATTGATTCGGGATTGCATTGAAGATATATCGTGTACGTAGGTCGTTATTTCTTCGACGCCCGAGGTGCATCTATGATCGGACAAACAATTATGCTAGCAACATGATTCGAGCATGGATTGACGACCAGAATCCTTATCGTTGAAAGTAGATGCAAAGACATAAACTTACGTGCCATTACAAGATGCCGTCTCTGGCTACGTTGTTTTTGGATTCACATAATGGACTAAAGAACATCATTGTTATATCATTATGAAGTCAGGTTTATTGAAGGTCTTACTCTCGCTCTCGCTTTCCTCAAACGAAACTAATGCGTCAGATCTTCTGGAAGACAAATGTTTTTTCGCATGAGTCATCATTTATCTGGGGTCCGTATGAGCAGCTCGACGATCACAGGTCGAAATGCCAATTTCATATAGAAATCCTGACCCTTGTCAGGAGCCAGCAGCGGCTCGCTCACCCCGTATCGGAGCGAATACAATGATTAAACGACAGACGAACGGTCAAGTGCAGATGTATAGATAGCGCGAGATCATGCCACCTGTCACAGACATTCCTACACATGATTGAATGATAGACACTTTAGTAGTAAGTCACAGTTCCGCGTCCTCGTGACCCCTCACTGCTATCGCGCTGTTTTCAGCGAGGGCTGCCCGGAATCGAAGACCCGGCCAACCTATTCAGATGCAGCTGCGATGTTGACGGTCAACCTCCTAGCACTAGCTTGGCCGTATCAAGTGAACTGCTCCTATCCGAGCTACATTGGCTATGAAATCAGTTTGTACCCAATAAAAATATCTTCACTTTTTGAGTATGTTCGACCCACTTTGGCCTAGGATACCAATGATCTCGCGTATCGCTAGATAAGTTAATTCTCACCATGTTATCATCAACGAGAACAGCAATCAAAGCCGACAGCAGCTGCACGTGCTACTTGTGATGCCCGTCTTCTAATCGATTATTTGTCGGTGTTTTACTGACGTTACCGACTGTATACGTTTCGGCAAAGCTTGCGATTATGTCACTTCGTCAGCGACGCCAACTGTGATAGGTGTGGCAAGGAAGGCATAACAGTACGGCTTGTGCGAAAACCTCATTTGCTATTGGAGAGCATCAGTAAAAAAACAATAGAAAGTGAAGTTCAAGCCTTTTAATAACAGTGTCCCGTTTATTGCTTGATGTTGGCGACGACTGAATCGCTAGGGACGATTTTCTTGCTTGTAAGATGCTTACCCACTGGACGCTCATGCGCGTAGGTCTATCTAACCCAATGGTATTTGCCTAATTTTCATGGGGCAAAGCGGGTCGTATTGTAAGCAATCTGGCAAACCTTAAAACGCCGCTCTCGATAACATAGCTACTTTTAATAAGAGTCAATCTGTGAACTTACTTAATTCACTTGTGACTGGATTTAATTTATGATCGGTAAATGTTTAAGATACATTCAAATCACGAGTCCTTAATGTGTGTCCACGCCGAGAACGAGCTGCGAGTCACGGTTGCTGTTTAACTCAGTATCAAAAATTTAGCTGCAATAACTCCGAATCAATTGTACAAACTCGAATGGCGTTGAGGGCCGTCCTTAACATCCGACAGGAGATTCAGGAACGCCGATATGCGATCAGAACGACGGAACAAACACGTCGCTTCTTGCACAGGCATACCCGTTTCACCGTATCTACAATGCCATTCTGGATCGCGAGTATTGCTTCACTTCTGAACCGCTGCTTAATTGTTAAGGGTACGCGTAATACCTCAATACCGACGGGACATTTCCACGCCTGGTAATGTTACTCGATTTATTTGATGCTAATGTTTTCTACCACAATTGCTTAGATACGCGCATTGATTTTTCTCATGTCAACTGACGATTGGGACTAAATTGAATATTAATTATACGTCTTACACCGTATGATATCTGTCTAGAAACCGTCTATTGATCGTGCTGTAGATAAATTGTTACGTGCATGTGTGCACGATATCTAACCAATCACCGAAAGAGTGCTGACGCTCGAATGGCTATGACGACTCATAATGAACTTGCCTATGAGATCACCTAGCTACTAATAACGATACACCGGCGTTACCAGCCCCGTCACATATACCCGTTTGACTTGAGCATTGCTTAAGCGATATTTATCTGTGTTACAAATTGATTTCTGGAATGGAATGGGCCGCAGTCGACTAGACAGATCCCACGCGACCAGCACGGGCCCAGTCGCCTGGGTCGAACAACACGAGTCATTCAACTACGGTTTCTGGTCAGCGACTTCACAGCAGCGGAATCAGTCACAGCAGCTGTGGCGGCAGTGGCAATTGGCAGAAATCGAAAAAAAAAAGACAAATAAGACAGATTTACGGACGAGCAGTTCGCATCGAGGCGAGCATTGATCGATTAGGCGTGACATCTGATCAATGCTTTCGAAGATGCAAAACCAAAAATCGTTGCTACGACAGGGCATGACCCGAGGGTAGCAAATAGATCGGCAAACGACCGTTTCAACATCAGCTAAGCGACGAGACAGCCATTTGACATGCTTCTTTGCTGATGAACAATCAATCTCTTCTAATTACAGTTATACCTGTTGTACACAGTTATATCTGATACTTCGTTCTCAATACACACGCTCCATATGATCTATTCTATTACCATGTACATGCGCATGGCAAGGACCCTGAGTGATGAATAAGATGTAACGAAAATTGTATAACTTCTATCCATTATTTACGTGTAGGCCTATAGGGTGAAAGACTGGCTTCATACGACTATTATCTGTCTTGCGGCATATTAGTAAACAATACTACGCAGAAACACAACGACAACCAGGGCCCATATCGGGATTCACGTAGGACACTATCCGCAAATATATTTTCGCTGTTAGTTGACCAATTCTACGTTCTGTCTAATAGGAACAATTAAAATTTAACTCCTAATCTCATTTAGTGATGACCTTGATACATCGGCCTTTTGATGATGGCTACTGTTGCCTTCATCGGGTTAGGACAATGTTTTTACCGACTACAGAAAGTGCTCGCCTTGTCATTATTAATCCTAGCAAAGATAAGAATGCAAATGCGACAATTCTGTTTGCTCGATTTTTAAGCTAACGATATGTTGCTAGCTGCATTGCGGTTGTTAAGAAGAAAGCGACACTAACTACATGACGCACTGCCAGGAACACAGTAGTGTATAACAATTGACACTGGTTCGTTTGAAGCTTTTCAAAAGCGATTCTTTCCTAGATCGAACTCGATCGCCTGTTACTCATAATCGGCTTTAGCTCAACGTTACCGCCACGGTTACGTTCGCGGCAACGTCAGAGCGTGACCAGTTGCTCGCACGTATTTATCCATAGAGTGTATAATTTTCTCATGAAAATTCGATAAAAGATCCACTCGATCTGTTATATTTGTCGTCGTCGTCGTCGTCGTCGTCGTCGTACCGTCGAACCGTCTGACTTCCTGAACAGTTCGTAACAGCCTAGGAGGAACCGTTAGCCTTAGCTGCGACAGATCAATAGCTACTAGTGGGTAATATCTTGTTATAAAAATAGGTGAGGAAATGTACTTCTGTTCAAATAGCTCTGAATGAACGTCAACCTACCTTCGACCTTACGCTTCGTCTCCAAACGTACAAAT
The DNA here is from genome assembly GCF_002443255.2 of Varroa destructor. NCBI lineage: Eukaryota > Metazoa > Arthropoda > Arachnida > Mesostigmata > Varroidae > Varroa > Varroa destructor. The sequence continues at coordinate 52,115,589 of NW_019211454.1, read as the reverse complement.
GCGAATCAGGGACGTAATATCTGCTACACACATAGTGAAATAGAGGTCTGCTCAGTCAACCTACCAGTCAGTGACCTTTATTACTCTCCGCATCACAAAGGAGTACTTTGTTAGGTATATTTGTACACCCCTGGTCTTGTTTTTAACTCTTTTTCACACACGTATTATCCTGCTACACAGATTAGATTGTAGGAATCATTTATGCATGCTTCAAGCGTACCTCGTTTGTGACGCTGTATCCTAGATAAAGGAAGACCTGATCATACCTGACCTTGGTTAGTGAACGTCGACGTAATGACCTTTTCGTTTTGCAGGCGCATGGCTTGTCTGCGGTCCTGCCTTATTTTAACGAAATTATTTCGCTTCTTGATTTCCTATTGTCTCTCGGGCTCAGCTTGCAGATGATGATTGCACTCGCAGTCTAGGCTGTGAAATATATAAACGCTAATTTTACGGGGGTAAGTATTGAGGGAAATCAGGCCGCGTGTGCATATATTACATGCATGCGTATCTCTTATCGGCCTTCATTCTTTCTTTACCCCTCCATATATTTCGTTGTCCTACTCATTTCGCTTGGTGGCTCTCGATTGTTAGCAGTCAATCATCCTGGTCACGAAATATGTCAGCTGATGTGACTATTGCTCTATACATCGTCATTATTATTATAATCGTTGCAGCTTTTATTTCCAACTGGGCCCAAAATCGGCGCTTGCATACTCTGTATACTTTCCGATCGTATTCGGCCTTTTCTCACTTTTACACACACCGTGGCTTTAATATTATAATGATAACGTACAATGACTTAGCGTTAACATGAACCGTGCTCGTCCATTTGATACTCAACGAAAATGAGACGACACCAACAAAAGAAAATAGCACGGAGGAGAATGAGTGAACAACTGTAACTTTATGTAGGCGATACGCAAGTTCGACTATAGGGCTACCAATACGTACGCGTGACCACGCCACATCTAAATCAACAAGGTTCACTACGGTGTGTCGGTTTGACTTGTCGTGGCGTACCTGGATGGAATGGAAACACCTTCTGGGTGGAAGCTACCATCATATGGATGCATACGGCTGCTTGGTTACTGCTGATGTCGATACGATAGGTCGGAAACGATTGCCGCATCCATGTGAACGTCGAGGAACTACGTGGGTAAATCGGGTTGGGGACCAGATGAACTCGCTGTTGGTTCTGGCCACCGGTTGCAGACACGCTGACGCTCATGCTAACTGGCGTCGATTATCTAACCTTCTGGCTCAGCTATCTCCTCTGTGAACAGAGCGAAAACGGAAAAAAGCGTATAGCATAAATCACGCACAAAGTACCAGCGAAGGCGACCGAAATATCAGCAGACCCAGAATGATATATTCAAACAACTAACAACAATGAACAAAGATAAACACTGGAGAAAAACAATTCCGCAGCGGGGTTAACAGGGATAGCGATCACGGCTTTCACCAATGACCAGTCGAGGACGCCTGTTGTCGTCGTAAAATCATTCGCTGCGTGCTCCTGCAAACATACAGCACGATAGGACGTCCACTGAAGTGGCTGGTTACTCGGCTGAGGATGGGGGTCGATACGGATATGCTACAGTCAAATGGTATAGGGCGTAACTGTGTTCACTATGCCATATGAAAATCACGATATTAGCTACCACGCAGATACGTGTCAAAGACTACAGTGCGCTTCCTTCGATAGGTAAGCATCTCACAAAACGATTTAAGTTCTCTTGTGTCAAGACGGACAAATATTGGGTGTTAGTAATAATACAAATATGAAAGGAAGCATCTTTATTGTGTACACAAATATCGTTGCTGTTTTAGTTTATTAATGTACGGAATATTTGGCTAAAGAGTTTTTTAAGCGGCCTTCCGATACCAGGACCGATACTGGACATAGCAAGGTAAATATACGCAAATTTTAATTTTACTATTTAGTACTTCTTTACTACAAGGACGGATTAAATTGTTTAACACGTATTGTACTGTTTATTGAGGTCTAGGCGTCTCGGGCAAAGGCTTTTCGGTGGCCGTTTTGTGCGTGCAGCTTGGAAGGTTTAGCCTCCTAAATGGCAAGAATATAATTTTCAGTAGAAAATTTTCGAAGAAAATCAGCAACATCATTCTTTTGCGAGTGGACACATCAACTAAGAACGTCCGAACTTTACACCCCGCTTGACACAAGGCGAATCTAATTATTATCAAAATGGGGATCTAACAATGCGTGCACCACCCATGAAGTACAAACTGAATGTGAGAAAGGCCATCCCAGAATAGCTATGCTTGCGTGTGACGTATATAGAGTTGATACAGAAATTGTCGAGCTAGCTGGGCCCAATAGCAGTGTGATACTTGCAGCCAACCTGAAAATGAACGATACTTAACTTGATTATTATGGTAAAAGACAAATAGGGTAGACTGTAAAATGACTGTCTTAGTCGCGAAACGTACATGAAGCCAATGACAATAACGCGACGCCACAAATGCGTGCCGTTTGTTGTGCTTAGGGCTTTTGAATGAGACGACTAAAGAGCGAGCACAAGGTCAGCTTGATGACCGGCAAGTAAATCTGCTGCAGACATTCGGCTCTTCCAGAATCTCTGCTAGAGGATACGAGAGAGGCGAAAGACGCACGGAAAAGTCCTTGTGTTGACCTGTAGAAATAGAATAGGGGAGTGCTTAGCGGAAATAACTAATGTACTGACACATTTATTAGTCTGGAATCGGAGATTGGTTCTATTGTAGATAGTGTAAGTAAACACATGATAAAATAAAAGTCAAACGTGAGGCATTTAAACTCAGTAAGAGGACAGTTTGCCTATATAACTGTGCCTTATCGCAGAGAGGAAAAAAAAAGACATAAAAGATATAATGCCAGCATAACTGCGTGCCATTTAAAATAATTAGGGGTATTGCAAATATGAAAATCCAACGCACACGTTTTTGCCGATGTTTATCCGTGTTGCGTAAACCGAACACTTCGTAAACGCAAGTACCATTTCTGTAACGCTGTCGGATGACGACCGACTGAGAAATAGAGAAGTAAAGAGAAATGGACTCCGTAAACAGAGCGAAAAGAGGAGCTGCTTGTTTTTATCTTGACACAGGTGCGATCGTTAATTTAACGCACAAACTGCTCAGGGTAAAGATATCCAACGACCACATTCCGAGATGGACGATGGCAACATAATCTGATAATGTCCATGTATTCTAAGACTTAGCCGGATCACCACTCAGTGGCCTTAAGGGTCGTTTTCGCTTTCTCACGATTCCGCTGTTACAGTGTCCAGATGCTAGAAGGACATTCACCAGCCAAGCGCAGGTGGATGGGAAAAGTGATTCTGCACAACTTGCTGCAACGGCAGAAAGGCGGGGGCAACATCTGAACAGACAAAATTGCTGCAGACGTATGTAAAAGCCTAGAAGTAAAGTTTATACAAGCAGTAGGCAAAATAAACAAAGGGCAAGAGAAAGGGAGCGAACTGTGTAGGTCCTTCGTGAGTTAGTCACCTTCGTCAGTATTGTTATCATCCGTTGGGCAGGAGTATATTATACTGGATTCGTTGACAAATCGTGGGGTGCAAATACCACTTAGCAACTTGATTTCGTTTCTCTTTCGGCGAACTTAATGATAAATGGACATACTCTGACCCGGCACTTACTCAGTCAATATAACTATTTGTAAAAATATTCTGTTTTTTAACACAAACAAAGGACATTAATAGAATTATTGTTAAGCCATCTTTATCAACGGCCTATAGAACGATTAACCAATCGATTAGGTGATCGGCAATTTAAATTGTTATCTTAACATAATTATCGGAGTGAAGACAAAGACAATAAAAATCACATGAAAAAAAGCTTTGCAACCTGAAGTCGCATATTCTTTACCGCTTTTTTTTTTTTTTTTTTTTTTTTTTTAAAGGTAAACGAAAGATAAAAAAAAAAAGCTAGACCGATGTCAGTCAAGGCAGCGATCGGTATCTCGAAGAAAATTCACTTCTCGATTGTATGCATATGAGCGACATTTGTTAGCTCTCACTGTAATAACACAATTGAAAAAGCTGTTTCAAAACGTAACAATCATTGTTATCGGCCCGGTCTCTTTTGTCGTAATAAATCGTTTCCTCAATTTGAACGTAATCTTTTTTTTTTTTTTGCTCTCAAAAAGCTACACTTCATTACTGAGGGGTAAAGAGGGGGTGCAGTAGGAACTTCTGTAGTGTGATTGTGCTGGCAGTTTGTATCCATCGTCCTGTTGGTTGGTAAAACGGATGGCCGCACATCAAATGCAAACACATCGTCACGTGATTATCAGGTATACAATTAATATTGAAATCGATGATTGTGGGGGTTACTGTTCTCCTGAACAGCTGTGGCTAAATACTTTTGTCAGAAATTACACAAACGTGGGGTTGAAATATTCCACCAGCTGGCAGGAACTCGCACAAACGCCAGGCTTCAACAACAACAACGGTCGTGTGAGAAGAACATTCATCGACCAAAGCATTCTATTCTCGCCATGATGAACTTATATTTTGGCCTTTTCGAGGTAAACCATTTGGTATATTCACAGCTGGAGCCATAGCCGTTCAAATAGCCAATCAATTAAGCGCTATAGTTACTTGATATGAGCGAGTCCGATAGATACAACACGATTATACCAGAACGGAAAAAGGACTAAGCACCAAAGTGATATTTGCGGCAAGCAGAACAAAAACAGAGCCAGCAAAAATCGACTTTTCTTCTGTAATCTACTACAGTCGCTGCCATCCCTGCGCACAGTTGGTGCCGCCGCACAACGGCAACGCAATACATCAACGAGCAACGGAAATCTTACGTAATGACTATAACAGTAGTCGGGGTGGGAGGCGCGGGGCCAGGTCTTATCGTATTTTCAAATATCCGCACTGCTTGTTTTTGCTCGGCTGAATTAAACCTAGAAGCCACCTAAGAAATAGCCCCTTGTGTTTGGCGATTGTAGCTCAAAGCCCATCGAAGGGTTAAATGCTACAAGTTTTTTTTTTTTGCAGAAATAAACTGCGCAAGCGCGATCGACCTTATGTTAGTGTGTCATGTAACAGGACCGCAGTGCACTGTTCTCTTGACTGCCGAGACACGGCATGCGCAACTGTTACACGAGTGTGGAGATACGGCACCGTTCGGGATCAGAATAGGGATAGGATCGGAATCAGCGAACGGAAACACCAAAGGCACGTTTACGCACTATTTGCTATGCTTCAAAGGCAAATCAGTGTGCATATTGCGCAGATATGAAATATGGAAAACTAATGTTCACTATAAAATGTTGAAGCATGAGTGGCTTTGGCATATACATTAAAAAATGTTTGGTGGGGATTGCTAGATTGATCGATAATTAAAACGGTGACTTCCGTTTAGCGACAAAACGATGTAAATATGTTCAGGTGGATCAAAGAGTATCTCTGCCGTATTTCAAAGTTCCTTGTGGCTTCAGCCAGATAAATAATCTGTTTGTGCTAATTGCACGTTTTTTTCATCTACGTATCTGTATGTAATTATTGATAGTAGTACTGAAGTTCTGTAAACTCAACGGCTAAACTCGTTGAAGACTATGCAACGTTAATTATTGTATTTGTAACTTCAATTCAATGATAAGGCACCTTGTTTAGCCACACGACAAAATTCTGGAAAGTGGCCATTTATCTGATATGTTTCAAAATGCACAATTAATAGGTTCTATTGAAAGAAAGTTGCTGCAACGGTATGATGGCAGTTCAACTAAAGCATCGATGTTTTACTCCATCTGTTCAGAACTTGAAGTGTACACGCATGTTTAGATTCAGAAATCACGTACCGTACCCGTTTAATGCACGCATACACACGGTACCTTTAAACGTGTTTCGATGCCAACGTTCGACTGATCCATCGCGGACAGCAAACTACAATGAGACTATTTTTGTTGTCGTAGTAACGTCTCGGATAGAGAGAGAGCCATTTGTGCTCTCCGGACGTGTTCTCATATATATATATATATATATATATATATATATATATATATATATATATAAAGACTTTTTCTAAATTACGTTAGGTGCAGCCTATCGTCACCTGGACCTGTTTAGCACGCCCGTTCGCTAAAGCTCAGTTTCAATATTTCGATTAATTCTACGTGAAATATACAAACGTCCATTGGATGTTTTTTATTTATCAATATTGCTTGTCGTGTTTCCGTTTAGTCTGTTTCATGGCCAGCAGGACACTGTACATATACTTCACAACAGTCTCTTTAAATATTGCAAATCTTTCAGGATAACGTATGTACAACGGTGAACTGTTCGTCAACAGGTGCAGGCAAACTAGCTTTATCCATCAACCCGATAAACTGCCGACGGTCCTTGTCAAGGATCGCGCTCGTTTCAGCAAATCTGCGTATCTACAGCAACAAATAACGTATTCAGAAATAGAATGAGGAAGCCATTTATTGTTGCCGCTCTGTCGTTTATTAACAGCAACAATGGGTTCGGCGAGGACATGCGAAATTCGAGTTCGTTTATTAAATGATTTAAAACGATGCCTACACGAGCCAGCCACCAAATAATCGGAGAACAATAATTTGTTGCTATAGATTTCGTCTGGTTGATGAACCGGTGACAGCTTTTTCGGGTCACGCATGCACATACGTCCACTCACATTCGCACAGCTTCCACACGCCATGTGTGACCACAGAACCTATGTGATATATTGTAATTAGAATAATACACGGTCGACGGCGTTTTACCACCTTCTATTAAAAGGCGGGTGGCAGTTAAAACAATGTCGAAAAAACATCGAAGTAGCAACAAAACGGAACACTAACTAACTAACCAGCTAGTTAGCAGAATATAGAAGCCGCGTATAACTTAGTATAGAGAATATGTTTATTCATACAATAAAAACATGTGTATGAAATTAAAAAACATTGGAGAATATATCGATCCAGTAATAGCAAAGCCCGCTGCGTTGCGCGCCGTTATGCAACACGTGCATAGAAAAATCTACAGAAGTTGAATAAAGAAAGTCCAAGTCCGTAACTGATATAAGTACAACGAGATAAAAAGTCGTCGAGATGATGACTTTACGAGGAACGAGCTGCATGTTTGTGTTCCCCTCGATTTACTCCCGTCATCGCTGTCCAATCTGCGCTTGCTTTGGGTACACTGAAATTTGTTCCGAATGCGTTGAGTGTACCTTGGTGTCTACGAGGTGGGTGTATATTTAGTTAATGAAAATAGCTTGATTTTCCTTTAGACAATGCTAGGGCATCTGGAAAAAGCGTCTCCGCCCGGAAACCAGTAGCGAGTAGTCATATGATTAGTTCGGACGTACTAGCAAACGTATCATTACTTTGTTACTTTCGAAGAAGCGCATCAAACGTTTGTTGTTCTAGTAGGAACCAATTCTGATCTTAAACTTGTTCATCGGACGATATGATGATCGATCTAAAACGAACACAAAAGCAAACATCATGCACTTCGTTCATACCACGTATTTCCTGTGTAAACATTGTCAAATTTGCCCACCTCCTCTTTGTTTGTCGAATTTCGGATCAGATCGGAGCAAGAGAAATGAATGTAACGTATTATTTCCTACTCGATTACTCAACATAAATAAGTTCACATGGTTTTTGCAATAGTTAAAAAGGGAGTGATTGCCTGCCTGCCTGCCTTGTAAAGTAGCCTAACTACCCAACCATAGCAAATAGGCGAAATATTGATATCATAACACTACATATAAATAGAGAAGTAACACGTGTATCTAACCTATCAGTTATCTCGGTAGCGGCTGGCACCCGGAACAGCGTGTCGTAAGAGCCCGAACGATACAAAAATAGCATGATCGTAATACGTAAAAATACGGTAGTGAATTCGAAGTATGACAGAAATATGCTGTAATGTCTACATTGCAGTTATGTTCATTCTAGCAAAATTGACGAAGCTCTGCCGATCGGACTATGACTTGGATTAGGGAAGACAATGTTATCGACGATAATTACACTGATAGGTGTACGCGATAAAGGGTGCTGCATTGATTACGGGTTTCGCTAATTGCTATGTTAGCATTAATGTACTATTCAGAGATGTACCGTAGCACAGGGACAAGTTCACAGACACACATATATGTGGGAATCAATTAGCTGAAATAAATCTTCGATTAATTTTATGGCACGCTAGTAATATTCAGACAATAGTTAGATAGTCGGATATGCAGCTGCATAAGGAATACATAATGTTCACCAACAATCTACATGTGAGAAAACGATGTGCGATAAAGCGTGACTGTAGGTGTTGTGAAAGCCCATTCATTATAGATGCAATGATCAACTGAACGCGTTCGATTTTCAGTTACGTCTAGAACCCACTCAACCGAGTAGGTTCTCATGAGCTCATGAGAATAGTACTCATGAGCTCACATGACTAACAACGTAACATCTACATGCTGCAACAGCGCAAGCCCACTAAAGTGGCGAAGGACGAGGCAATAATAACATTCCGAAGTGAAAACTTTCATATCGGTAGCACTTCATAGTCATCGAAATAGTTGTCAATCGTTCGTCATAGTCACCACAGGGACGTAGAGCCCGATCACGGCAGTCGTCACCCCGACCAGCCGCTTAGTGATCTCTGCCCTTTACAAATGTTTTGACATTATATTTCTCACGGTGATCGAATTTTGACCATAGCAACACTGTTCTTACTTGACTTTTCTATGGAATGGACTCGAATTCGGAACGGCCGCTTACCTGGCCAACAAGTTGGCTCTGGCTGTCTCTAGCATAGGCAGTTAACACTACGTAAGCGAATCACTTAGCGCAGATGTAAGATAACGCATAGCTGAACGCATGGAGGAATGAACGTGCCTGTCTTGATTTCGCGTCATGGGAAGGGACATGGCCATCTTGGCGTCCAGAAGAGATAAGACGAAGTTTGCTGTCACATTAGTACAATTTAAGCTCGCTAGTTGATAACATGATGCTAAATTTACATGTCAGCGTATGCACGCGCTTATTTACATATCTATCTATCTATCTATCTATCTATTGTTTTACAGATAGGAGTACGATTTAGAAAGTTACGTTCAGCTAACGGTAGTTTACTTCCGCTGCTGGCGCTGCCTATTCGTTCCAAGTCGGTCCATTTCGTATATGGCGTGCTATTTAAATTTGATTATTCAACAGAACTGCATGTACTGCAGCAAGCGGCGGAGCCCAGATTTGACTAATACCTCAATAAACATCTGCCTCCATTGTACGCATACGTGTTTGGATTAACGTCAATACACTAACTTGCATAAACAAATCATAAATTGCTAGATGATTTACAATGGTCTTAATTATAAATAGAGATAAACTTACATATTCTATGAATAGATGATTTTCTCTTACTTCTGAGAAGACAATGCATGCTATCGTTGCACCCACTACGGAGCAGCATGTCCGCGATATTCGCATCGGTGGTGAACTGTACCCATGTGCCTTATATTCTGTTTGAATAAAGGAAAATTTCCCCTTGGTCACACCTGTAAAATCGACCTGTTAGTGATTTGTCCCTGATGCCAGACCCACTGCCGTTGCTGCGGTGCATCACAGCCTATGCTCATCAGCAGCTGTCAAAGGGGGAGAACCTAGGGGTATGAACTACCATGGTATTGCAGCCATTCACAACCCGTAATAAATTCGCGCGATCAGAAATTTGTATCATAATGTTATACTTTGGAATGATTAAACTAGTGGCGACAACCCTTCTATCTGCACACTTCCGCGCCGCGATGACGTCTAGTAGTAACCACCTTGTCCGTTGACTGAGCTAACTAAGCTAAAAGTAAATTTGCAAAAAGAAGGAGGGAGGAATAAGTGTCGAAAAATAGCATTTTTCAATAGATTTCCAAAGCTTTTCCTAAAAAATGCTAAAAACGTCTGTTGAAGGTTGTTCAGTTGGGATTATTTAACCAAAACAGCTACGTAAATGTAGAATGGCCTGTATTGTAACTAAATGTAGTAAAATTTTGTTAACTCTTTCTTTTTTTTTTACAAACATTAGTTTACGCTAAAGATGAGACATGTTAAGAGGTGATAAATAGATTAGAGAAAATCTTCATAGGGTCTGCAGTAGGTTTGCGATCACTCAAATAGCCACAAATTAAGAGACGAAGAAGCGAAAAGGACAAAACCCTATTTTGATGGGAACCATGCACCCTTCGGTCGACAAGGGACGCCTTTGTCCGCGCGAATGAAAACTTAGTCGAATATTTTAAGTGAGTTCCCACAAGTGAAGGGTACGGGATACAATAGAAGACAGTACACAAATAAAGTGGACTAGCTGAAGCAAGTAAGAACCCACCAAACACACCATCGCCAATGACGTTTCCTGGTATCATCTAAACTCAGCGATAAATTTTATATACACAAACACCATTCAACAAGCTGAATGTACACCCTTGACAAGCTATGTAGCAATATGGTTCGTCCATCATGACTCTTTATTATTACATTATTCTGGCAATAATTGTCATTTCCTTAAATATACACCTTTTTGTACACTATGCCATACTGGTTCCAAAAACACTTGATAAAGGTATAATAAAAACGAAAACTAACATTCGTTTGGTGCGTTATTTGAAAGTGACAATCATCTATGGCCCGATAATTAATATGGAATGCATTTTTAAAAGTTAAAAGTCCAAGCAAATGTCTTGCTGGATTACCAAGAAATTCGAAAAGAACGTAGCGCAGTGGGCAGAAAGATCAGGAGAATCGCCGAAGGCCGATGATAATTATTGCATAGGTGATCATGCTGGCAAACAGTTGCAAGAAACCAACCATATCACAAAATGCGTTCAAAATGATAGACTAAATTATATTATAGAAAAAATGAATAATACTTTGATTTCTTTACATGATTTTGTCAAAAAACAAGCCCTTTCAGCACTATCTGAAAGCCTGAAAAAGGTCACATCGAAGCTTTCTGGCGACTAAAAATGAAAAAATAACCTGAAGCTGAAGGCACCACTGGCAGAGACAGCGAACAATTTGTTGTTGCGATCAGCTTGATATCATAATCATGTTTGTATCCATTAATTAAATCGTCCAAAACGTGTTCCAGCTCCGCTATTTACCTCATTGAACCTGTGTAGATGGTATAACAGGTAGCTATCTATATGTGATGATAAAAAAGTAGCCATTACGAAAAAAAAAAAACAACATGAGAAACTAAAGGAGAAGTAAATTTAAAACTAGACAACTCCCGAAAAGTAGATCTGTCAAGAGATTTGGCTAGACACCTCTTGTTCTTTTAGACCAACAAAAAAGGTATATAATAATAATAATAAAATCAAGACATTATTTTCCCATTTCGATAGTCCTTGATAAAAAAATTGCTGCTGGAAACGACTACCTTGGCTGTAGTACACAATGATTTATTGGGCCAGTTTTTTAAAAGCTTGCAAAAATTAAATTGCACACGATACGATAAGTAGCATAATTTGCAATTATCTGGGTAATAAGGCACGAATATAAAAAGTGTTGTATTCTCGTATAGAAATCACCTAAGTGCCGCTGAAATAGAGTATTGATATGGTCAGTCGGTAAGAGAGGGATGTTTCACTAGATGGACGAGTCGAATGAATTTACAGAACCCGTTGCGGTGCATGGTACATTACGACGTTTGACCGTTAGAAGCCACCAAGTTATCGATTAGGAGTACTAGAGTTGTGCTGATTGTTGACAGATAAGGTAAAGTTGTAATAGATCAGGTTTGAAATGTGCAGATGTTCAATATTACCGTATTTATGAGCTCTGAGTCAGAAACAAATTGTTCATTTTGGCAACACTTTCACATCCTATAGATCTGAAGCTCCTTCAAAACGCCAACTGCAATTTTGCCCTTTGATTATTGGATACGATATAGATTTGCAACAATACGATGTAGAGTAGCTCTTTACTCGTTTTGCTACGGTGATCAACGGCGTTCTCTTGTCATAGCGCGCATCATGAGACAGGTGACAGCGTCACAGTTTGTCTAACAGCCATTGTCTGTCATCGCCCCCTTATTAAACAATTTCCGTTTCTATCCGCCGTTTATTTCAATGAGCTTTTGTCTGCTGAGGCGCTCGGAAAATGCCTTAGTTGCCAAGAGTTCGTAACGAGATGCCGGATTTTCAAGTGAGCGGATCTTCCCCTTCCTCTACAAGGAAATAGGCTAGTGGATTTCTTGCTGCACGATAAAAGACCACAGCATTCAATTCGAGATTCGCTACTGCTATCACCGGCGCCAGTCCTAGATGAAGGCATGTAAGATGGTACTAAGGGTAATATATCCAAGCTATTTACTCCGTCAGACACAACAATTATAGCGACTGCTCTGGAAAATATTAGCGTACACCCGACTCCGTCTGTAGTCAATCAAAAAGAACGGAATCTTTAGCTCAATTATAAGGCGCTTGACTCGGATGTGCCAGTCGAAGCTAACGTCGAGCCCAATCGTAACCTCTTCCATTAGGAAGTTTTTAAATGAACACACTTACTCTTAATAAGCAAGCTTTCAGGCATACATTACCATTTAAGAAATTATAATTTTTTCAAATCGCTTCATGTGCTCAAAATATATTGGCCACACTGGATCAAAGAAATAGTCCTGTGGTGGGTCAATGATAACCTGTTTATCGATTAAACTTAAGGCCACATGACCTGATAAGGGCTTTGAAACTCTACATAGACACACTTCGTTTCGACGGTGGAGGACTAGCCCTCTGTAGATACGCTTATCGGCTCTCCCGAATTTACGCGCCAAACCACTTCTTTATATACCGAAGAGATAGGTTTTATCTCGAAATAATTTCTGTAACGTACGCTTCATGCCAATGTATACTGCAGAATTAGTAAAGCAAAATGCTCTTTTATTCTTTGTTCAGTATTGATGGTTTATATTAAATAGTGAATCAAAGAAGTACAGGATTTTCTCAGAAATAAAATGCATTTGCTGTTAGAAATACCGATAAATATTCCAAGGACCGAACTCACCTTACAAAGCCTACTAGAGGTTTCCACCAGTCATGTCTATGTGACCATCTGTAATACCAGTAAGCAAGCAGTAGCGATCTTCGGCCACCATGGCTGTGCTCTCAGGCGACGCGAAAAATATGAGCATCCAGAATTGGACTTCCAGCTAAATGAACATCGAAGCACTCGATATCGCCTTATACGCAATGCTCCGTAGTACAGGAAAAGCTGAGCGCGCATTCGACCAAACGTACCTTCTGTCAAAATATGCAGCCCCAGGCCAAATGTTATTGTGAATCGGTCCATCTTCTGATTTGCATTTCAGTTGTGTTGGGCATTTTCACCAGGACTCATAAATGTTGTTACAGTAGTAAGAGATTCACGAACACCACCAACGCCTAAATCAAAAACGTAGACCGTTAGGTACTTGATCACTCACGAGATCATCTGTCCTGTATTGAGTTGATCTACAGCTTTCCTAAACGCAAAGCTTAGATTTTATACACATCGATAAGGCCCTGTTAAGGTATTCGCGAAAAGTCCATTATGCGTTCCTTGCCTAGGACTACTGTTAATGATATTTACATTCCAATGCCTTCCAACGACATCATACACTGCTAAATAAACTGCCTAAATATACTACTACTACTAAATAAAATAATATATGCGACATTATAAATAGATCCTTCTGTTCTACAGTTCTTCTGAATTATTACAGACATAGGGAACCAGATATTTCAGCGATCCAGATGTCGTAGAGCTTTCTTTAGAAACTAACTGTTCTATTCCATGGATATCGTTAAAATTTACAAGTGCAAAAGTCAGGATTACAACTAGCACGGCATCTACGCATGAAGGATTAGCTGAGGAAAACTAGCATCTTCAATGCAAATATATTTTAGTTATATTGGATTGAAATGCCCTCACCGATCCTGTGTGGTAGCTCAGTTTACGGCATTCGCTCAAGTTCGCTTCGATTTCTAGATATCTCCTTTTAAGCAAAAGAAGACCCGTGACTACACTGAGTTATGGAACTGTCACAGTTAACTGTAAGGCAACGAAGGATTCGGAGCAACGAGCAAAGTGCGCAGATCAAAGCGATATTCTTACTTTTGGGAGAAAACAGCAATTTCGTAATAGAGTAAATTAGTCAGTTTCAGATTACTCAACCTCTCAGCTCCCCGCCTTGGACAAATAGTCGCCAAAATCTTTGGTCTTCCCAAAGTTCTCGAGACTACGACCAGATTAACCTAATTTCTTGCAGATCATGATATACTTACATTTAGCACCTGAAATAAAACTTTCATATTAACTTTTGTAGGCTACCAAACTGAGCGCTAGAGGAGGTACATCAATCTTTACATTGAAATTACAAAGAGGCACATGCGATTTGGGGCAATCCACAATAGACTTCACTGTGACATAAAAGGAAAATAAAGTCCATAGATTTGTTGAGGTGCAAAGTTGCAAAGGCCTATCTTTGTCGTCGTTTAAATAGAACTACGTACATTCGTATTCAGGTGAAGTCAAGACTAGTGGACTCAGTTGCTGTTTAAACCAGCCTAACTGTAAGTTAAGGCTACAGTATATAAAACCCTACCTGAAACGCTATCGATACGACGACCAGATGGAATGCTTCATGCGAATCCACAATTAAGGTAATTTAACATTACGTTAAATACTTTAGGCGACCGTAGCTAGCAACATCAAGCAGTAGGTTATCGGCAAAAACCATCAGATTTATTAACGAAGAAATAAACATTATTATTAAAACCGAAGAAAACCGACATGTATTGAAAACCTTGAAGAAAGGGAATCGACATGATTGAATCCAACGAAACAAACGTTTCGTTTGTTTAGTTAGAGTTTGTTATAGAATTTTTTTGTTTATATGGAAATTTATACAAAGATTATAGAATTACTTGCGTAGATAGAGAAGCTGACATAACTGCCATAAAACATGAGTTCACTGCCGCTGTAACTTTTATTTTAGCTATGGAATACTGCAGTCGTTTAATGGAAATCAGCGCAATAAATAGTTTTGAAAAACTGGGTTTTTCAGGAGTAGACAGTGTTGAGATTGCACTGGACTTGTCAGCAATACTTGTGCTCAAAGGAAAATCATAAGCAGTTGCAAAAAAAGAAAGACAAACATAAAGCAGACAAAGTGTGCAGATAAGATATCATACACCCCTTCGAACATTGACTATCGATGGAGCAATTGAACGTGTCCCTTAAGTTCAGTGCTAGATTAAGAGGGCATTCGTCTCTTCACCGGAAGAGAATTAGCAGGCGTGAAAACATTTACACTTGTTTATAACATTTTAATATACCAAATACGGTCGCTACAGGTATATATTTTGAGCATCCACGCCTTTCATTTCCATACGATCCAGCCAGTTGAAGCCAGTTGATTTCTGAAAATTATATACTACTAAGAATAGAGAAGACCGACAGAAGCTAGCCAGAATGTATAAGCATACACATTAGGCAGTTGCTCCCTAGTATTAATTTCACAAAAGTAGGCTGACCACGAAACTACCAAAATTATTTTTGATTTTAACGAAACCTAAAAAACTAACGAAAACCTAGTTTTAACGATTTTTATGGACTGACTTGGATCGAAGAAGCAACTTCATTACAAAAAGGGCATATCTATGAATTTCAGTGGTCGTTTTAAAAAATACAATATTTTTACCATGCGCTAGGAACCCTTGACATGACTGCTAGTACCCCTTCACTGGTGTCTTTGAATTAACCGTAAACAGAAAGCAATGTCTCGAAGCAAGACTTCACGAATGCGTCGAATATACTTAGTAAATAAGAACCCTCATGTACACTTCATATCTGATTGACCGGTGTGACCAGAGGAGGGAATAGCTGAGAATAGCAAGTGAAAACACTTTAGCGCAGCGTTTAGTATTATACATAAGTCCTACACGAATCGAAGACTACTGTCTTTTCTTTTTATTCATTTACTATGTAAGCTAAAGTTCGAGCATTTATAAAGTAAACATTTGGGATGATTTATGTATTTCTTTTCAACAAACACATGGAAATATATGAGATGCCTCAGATTCAAGGGCGACTGTTTCTTGAGATCTTACGCTACAGCCAAAACAAAAAAAACCCAAAGCAAAAGGCATCCTCTATTAGTTATAGTAAATCAAGACGTTACATTTATTAAATTAATAGAGCGTCAGGTCTTTTATGTAGAATAGAACCGAAGTTCGTGTTGCGCTGTCACATATATTGACATGCAGAAAAAATATCGGGGATCTCATGATTTTCAAGCTAACTATGATCATACGTTTTACCGTCTTTTGCAATCAATAAAAAAGCCATCCGTGTATGCTATCTTTGTATATATATATATATATTTAAAGTATATCTTTATATGCTTCAAACTGTGTGAATTATAACAGTTATCCCTAATAGTAACTGGGGTTTATCGGATATATTTTTGAACAGATCGATTGATAGATCAGCGACTATTATACCATCATTCATAAATCATCCTATGTGTATGAAAATAACAAGCGTAGTCAATCCGAAGTTACGTTTGTTGAGTTACGGTGCTGACGGCGATCTTTACTGACCTTGCCGTCACTAAACTAAAATAAACGTCACTTTATCTAAGAAGCAAAATTTAGGTGTTTCGCAACTGTCAACAATGGTACCGGCAAAAGCCGAAAATGTTATCGCACGGAGCATATGTTGATCTACACCTTGCAACAAGTATCATTCCGACAAATATCGATAGTTCCACATCTAGATCAATAATCAACGCAAGGTCATAGAATCTCTGATAGACTGGGTGAACAGAAGCAGCGTAATACAGTAAAGTAACAGAATGGCTCGAGAAGTTAACTGAAGAAACGACCGTAGCGGTACAACGAGGATAAGTACGAATTCGGGTTTGAACTTGATCTCCTAAATGTAGCTGAACTCGCTGAATGGGCTTGTTTGACCTAGTATCTATGGTGCTAGCGTCTAAGCGTAAAGGTTTAGCAAATCTAAGCATATTTTCATCGTGTGCTTTCTTAGATCACAGAAGGCACTAACATAAGACTATTGTTCAGACATTCGTCTATCAACAGGGTTTACTCTGATGTTTAGATGTTGAGGAATGAAACAGTTCAGCACCAATCCACCCACGATAAGCAATGGCGCAATTATACGTTGGCCAGTATACAGCAACGCTATTGTTTTAGCAATTTTTACGCAACATAACTAGTAGTCAAATGTCTGATTCCTTAAAAATAATGTTCCCTCGATTGTGAGTTTATGTAATACTTCTAAACAGAATTCTCAAGTGAATTTTATGTCCTACCGTCGACAATTCAATAATCAAAACTTCTCAGACTGGAGCACTTTCTACGGGTATGTATGTTCGACACTTCATGTTAGCCGAACAGACGGCTAAGCGGTCACTATAACTGGAGACACCAAAATTTTGTGCCCACCTTATAGGCTCTCGCCTCTTTAATGAACAATTGGTCCATTAAAACGTACTTGATTTGTTAAAATATAATTTAATTGCTCATAACGTGTTTCATAATGTAAAGGAGAGCGCGCTCGATTTCAATTTCACCATGTTTATTAGACACACAGCAAAACATGAATATCGTCCACCGTTTTTAGGGATGATAGCGGCCTTGTACGCGATGCTGTATACAACGAATTTAGGCCTTAAAGCCCCTAGACTTCCTGCGGCCTCGGGCACGCTCGAACTTTCGTCCCTTCGAAATGACCCTGGGGCGAGCGTGGCTTCCGGGCACTCCAGGAGCAGGCCCGAAGTATCGGCACGCCTTGCGAGCAGTCCTTTTACCCGACAGCAAGACAGTATTTTGGCCCTTGGGCGCACGGAGAGCCAACTGGTCGAGAGTTATGCACTCCCCGCCGCTGCGCAAGATGCACTTGCGAGCCTCGTCGGAGAAACGTTGGGCGGCAATGGTCAGCTTGGGCATCTGGAAATAGCGAGTATCGTGAGTAATGCTGCCGACCACCACGCAGATCTTTCCAGAACGCTCGGGCTTCGCCATCAGCTTTGCCTGAAATAGAACCAATATCGACATTACATAATCAGTCTTAATTCGTGGATACGCAACCATTACCTTAGGATCGCGTTGACAAGATGCGGCCAAGCACTCACTTGGTGTTCTGTAAACCGAGAAAGCCTGTCTCATTCTGTCAGCTGAACTGTTTTAAATGCCTTACTTTGATCGAATATGTGGGTGGATTATACCGAACAACCTGTGCCCATGTGACAGGCGTTTTAAACACAGTCAAACCATCCAAGATGACCTTTTTTTATACCACACAATGACCCACCCGTGGCCCATGGATCCTAAGAGCACCTCTGAGCAAGTCGTCAAACTGGAAAGACAAAACGTCTCTCAATCTGAAAACCTCGTCAAAGGTTTAGTGCCCCAGGAGGCAGCAGGCTTATTAAGTGTGGATGAATGAAAATAATCATATGAAGCAGACAAATATATATGTATAAATAGGGATCACTAAGAACACATAGATGAATGTCCAAAACTAAGCTTTATATCTCTCCAGTAGCGTTGTGGAAATATTACTACCTTCGACATGTCCAATCTGTCTAAATTCCAAGATTTGCAGTTACTATAGCACGTAACTGAAAAATATACCGTATATCTTTGTAAATAGCTACACGTATTTTTCATGGTCCGCGAGAATACGGATATAAAAAGTCTTATAACAAAACGAGACTACTACTTGGCGACGGTCATCTACTCTAGCAGAGTGCATCTACCATACTTTTAAATTCTACTTCGTCATAATATTCTCCGCGAGTGTCCCACGGGATTACTGATGGAGTATAATAGGTGTTGTTCCTGTGATTCGACATACGAGTGAACCAAATTTTCGATCACCGATAGTTCATTAATACAAAACACGCACGATCTTCGAAGTCGACATCGGAGGCCGGTTAATACGACTCATGTAGAGCCTCTTCAAGATGATCTTATTGAATTTCGAGTTGGTCTTGCGAGCGAGGAAGCGGTATAGCTTTACGAGCAGACGCAGGTAGACGTTGTCACTCTTCGGATTGCGCCGTACCACTTTGCGTTCATTCTTGTGGCAAATGTCTATACCCTGTCAGAAAAAAAAACCGTATATAGGACAACAAACAGACACATTTTATCAACAATTAAGACGTGTTCCTTAGTCTTTGCTATGTTTCAGTAATACGTGGGTGTTACTTACGACAGATTCAAATTCAGACTTACATAGTTTCGGGACACACTCATAGCTCATAGGAAAATCTGTGATCGATACTTAAAACAGAAAAAACCTCTGGACCTTTCCCAATTCCACATAATATTCAAGAAATGACAATACTTAACAAAACTACACAGCATGGCTCGATTTCCTTAACTAGGAAAAATAACGTTACTGAATGTCCCTTGTAAACGACGTAGACCGACCGGCACAGGCGGTGCACCTTTGGCGACGGCATGTGATTATGTTCGATGACGATTATATCCATAATTTGATTTCGCGCAGAATATTATACGACAACCCACCGACATTTACTACTGTACTGTTATTGATCTGACTTAAAAATAACACCATCAGAACATGTCGATGCAGAGCCGCGCAACGGGCTACTGAAGCATTAACGGTAGCACACGGTATTGAGTACAATAACCGGTACTGAACCGACCTGCCATGACGGCATCCGAATTTCACATCACATGGCCAATGGTTATAGGCAAGATGTTACTGATATATTAGATCTAATGGTTTTCCATCTCAATCATTTGTATATTGTTCCATCGCTAGAAGACATCGCCGCGCCGTTTGCAATAAATACACTTTTTCACTCGACATTCAGCCTGTAGAGAAAGGCACGGTTGTCAGACGGCACTGGTATCACAATTCTTGAGACAAACTGACCATTTTTGGGTGATTTCAACCGGTTTTCGCTAAACAAATGACGAACACCCTTCACGCGAGCACGTTGCCGGGAAAAAGAGTCGAAATGTGGCTAACGTGCGCCATCTTGGATCATCGTCAGGCCTGGTAGGCGACCGATAATGGCTTTGGCGGAAAACTTTAAATTTCATTTAAGTAGGATATGTTTCTTGAAACAAAAATGTAAATAGTATAGGAGTACAGAACGAAGGCGATAATTACAGAGAAGATATTAACAATTTTTGTTGCAGAATGTAAATGTCAAGGTTGGACAAAACAGTACATTTCATTGGTTAATTTTAGTCATTTTTGCTTAGTTCTATTTAGTAATTTCGCTATTTGTTTTTGCAATTTACCATTTATGGTACACAGTTATCTCTGTGGGACTGTTTGTTTATATGTATATGTGTTACAGGCATCACTTGGGTATATAATTGCCTCATTTTTTAATTTAATCAAAGTAATTTGGTTCGGATTAACAGTTGTTATATTGATCTAGAAGTAGCATATAACCTTATGGACGTCTTAATAAGTGAAGTGTACGCAATAACTTAGGTAGAAATTCCACTTCTTGTATTAATGTTTAATGGCTAGAAGCGAACTTACTTCATACGTCACCGGACTTGGACACAATAATTATTGTAAGATCTCATTACGCGTACTTCTTTGTGTGACGACGCTATGGACGTAAGTTGTAGATGGAATTCACTTCAGATAGGTTTTGTAATATCGCGTTTTCTAAAAAAAATCTCAATATTACGTTACACAAAAGCAAAAGTATTTCCTTTTTCAAAAGAGTAGTCTCTTCTATTTATCTATTTGTACCAACAACAGGTCACTATTGGCTACCTCATTTTTAGTATCAATCTTTTTTTAAATTCTGTCAAAACCTGAGGACAGCATAGATAGAGCTACAACAGATTGTATTCATTATGATACTTGTCTGTTTTTATACTTACTCTCAGCCAATTTTTTTGAAGAATATGATCGTTGACATATTTGTGACAAAATTAAGCTGATTTTGGGAATGATATAACTTCAGTTGTTTGCCGTTAATACTTAAAAGATATTCGGATCAGAGAGAAATTGTCTTGTTAGGTAACAAACATATTCAAAACTGACGGATTAGTACCAAAGCTTGGCTTTGTTCGCCTGGACCGCTTATTTTGAGAATAGCATTTCAACTAATGACAAACCAACAAAATATAGGTTAGAACTGAAAGCTAAATATAAAACTTGTTAACACATGACACGGCCAAGCTAGAATCTGGGTCAGCGACCTTACATCAAATGAGTTTTTGTTAGGATACGTAACTAGAAAGTATCATCAAAATGCAAAATACCGCACTAAATGTAGATCAATGCGTTTATTTGTTGTCACCCCTCAGAACTATGGGCATACCTAACAGCGACTTCATAATCAAAGAAATTTTAGAATCTTGAAATCAGGATCCGTCGATAACAAGTATCTTTAGCAAACCCAAGAGTCCTTCTGGAAAAACCCAAACCAAGGGGCATGTGGAATGTTTCAGTTGAAGACTGGGGGGTAAACATGCACAGTATGTTAGCTTGAAGCATAGTTTCGCTGGATAATCATACGTGAAAACCCTGATCGAAGATCCCATGTTCAGTTGACTATAATATTTGCGAAGTTTTGAGAATTTGTTTGGAGGATCAGCTCAACGACCCCAGCTTACGTTATCTATTCCTCATCACTGTACATCTGATCGGTACCGACCATTTCATATACTGTACACTAACAGCTTCTTAGTATTGAGTTCTCGAGAAATTTGCCTTTAGCATATAATGCAGCATAGCCATTGTTGAATGATCTACTGACAGTTCTTTTTAATGGTCTCCATCCAAAATAACAGCTTTTGTTTTTTATGTATACAATAAACGCGTTACGTCTTTATGTTTGACATAATTTTACCTCATTGAACTATCTCTAAGAGATCGGTACTGATTTTATTTTCGTAGTTAACAAGCAAATACTTGAGTTTGCTCACCCAATAACAAAAATAATACCAATAATATAAATAATCCAATACCATTTGATTTGCCTAGTTAGAAAAACTGTTTATTTATGTATACCAATTCCTAAGTCTCTAGTCAAGGGAGCCTATATATTTCTACCGAATACCCATGGCTGATAATAATATACCTACTATAACGTAACTCAAATAAAATCCTTTATAATGTATATCTAAAAAAGCACCTAATACCGTAAACACACAAAGGAACTACTAATGATCAGAACACCTTTCCTAAAGGTAATTATATTCTATTTGTGTGACGCTATAGGAACTGCATGGTTTCAACAATTAATTTCTTCTACCAAGACAAAATAATCACAGAATTTGTTGATGTTTAGCTTGGAAAACATTTTATACTCATTTGTTTGCTCACTGAGATAAAACAGACGCTTGCGTCTATGCTGTAGCTGCTGTAGTCGCCGGATTTAATCGGACGACCCGTATTTTTTTCTACACGAGACCGTTTGCACCCCTACAGATACCTCCGCTCCATTTTTGTTCTCGCATTGTGCCATTGACATCGCTGAATGTTCGTTCTTTTTGTTACCACATAATAATCTTCATTTTTCGCCCCGTTTGTTTCTGTCTTCCTCGCTTTTTTCACATTTTATATTTTCAATATTTT